>NC_026504.1:4955063-5230483 GCF_000182925.2 Neurospora crassa OR74A
ACGAAACCAAAAATAAACCCTGGGCTGAACACATTGATTGGTAGGTATGTATGTACATATGTATGTAGTGTACATTCAGTAGGCTGCAGTGCCTGCATGTTGAAACCGGCGCTATTAACATCACAACTACCACACAACCATTCCCAAATCTTCCTAGCCTCGTCAATAGCCAGCGGGGTCAGGACGGGGGGGAGCTTCCAGGCCCGTCTTATGCACGATGACGTCGTCGGGGTATGGTCCAGCTAGCGTATGTATGTAGTAGCGAACCGCGAACCGCCTTCAGGTCCAAGAACGTCCGTCGTCCCTCGTTCCCGCTTCCCTTGTCTTGACTCCCGTGCCGTGGACCCGGTTAGAACCCTGGATCAGTCACAGGGGCAAGCAGGAGGAGGAGGAAGAGGAAGAGGAAGAGGATAGTACCCTCAATTTTGATAGGGTCCACGAGACTTATGTTTTTGCTTATGTACGTGCCGATGCTACTGCTGCTGCCAGTGTGCAGATGCATACTACAGCAAAGGCACGTTTTCAAGGCAGAAAGCATGTTCAAAATGATGACTATCGGGTGTTGGCTCTCAATTCGCTAATATTGAACCAATTACTTGCAAGTGTCTTGTCATCGAAATTAATTCACTGCATAGGGGGATGTCATTCACCTATATACATACATATCCAACTCTGCATCGCAGCCAGGGTCCTCCGTGCATATGTACTGCAGCAGGTCCAGCAGCCAGAGATGCATTCGCACATTTCCTTACCACAACTCTGGTAGAAACAGCGGAATGAACCTCGCATCCGGTATCTTGCAACGGGAACGAGGAGCGCATCCCCGTTACAACCGTTGAACCCGGGGGCTGGACAGATGGGTGCATATAGACAAGGTAATTGATCCATCAGAAAAAGAAAAAAAAAAACTGAAGCTGTCAACACCCTCGCTGCCGCCGGTAGCGTTACAACCCTGCCATAACAGCTACAGCTTCAGCTCACATCTTCCCTCATGGACGCCAGCTCCGGAAGCTACACGACATAATACACTATACTGTATGCTGTCGATCACTTCCAGCTCCCCCAGGGCAGGGTTCAGCATCCTCGGCTTGAACGGGGAACCAAGCGGATGCTTTAAGACGAATGTGGATATGCAGCTATTCACACACTCGCCACCCCGAACCCCTTTTGTCCATGTTCGTCTGCCTGCCCCCCTCGCTTCCCGTTTTGAGCCTCCAGGCCTCTAGTGCAGTGTATTCTCTTCTAACCCCCCCGCGTCCCCCTTCATCAACGCCTGTGTGCCCGGTCAAGCCGGTGTACTATGTAGCGCAACGGCAGCAGGGATAATGCCATGGGAAACAGATCACCCATTTTCTACCATCAACTTCCCATACTGTATCCATCCCGTCCCCAAATCGGGGAGTCGGACAAGGGGCCATCAAGCCATGTCCATGTCCATGGAGCAAGCAAGTCCCATCCATCCGTCCATCTGTCCATGATCTCCATCAACGGACCAAAGACAGACAATCGTGTGACAAATACAAGCTCCCTGTCAAGAAGTTGTTGCACGACTCGTCAAGCTTGACATACAGAGCCAAGAGAACGTGAAGCTATCGTCGACTTCGAATGGCGCCTCCTTGGACGCCGACACTCTGATCTAACACGCTCGCTCGCTCGCTGACTTGCACGCTGTGGCTCGTGGGCGGACGGAGGCTCAAAACTGGCTGGAGCCACCACGGGCGATCCGCAACGGTGATCTGCAGACCTCAATCGAGACGTCTGTCTGTTGCTCAACAGTAGTGTACGGGATCGCCGGTTCGGGTCACTCCCGAGAACTGGACCCCTCGATCTGGTCGAGTTATCTGAATCTGTCTAAATCCCATGATATTTACTTGACTACCTGTTGTACCAGAGTAATGTACTTGCCCGATTCACGATTTAGATATGCACACACCTCCGGCATGCCAGCTACCGACATAAGAGTACTTGCTTTATGAATACTTGATCAACGGGCTCTACCACGAAACTCTTCGAAAGCCCAGTAGCAACAGCCCTACCTAGGTACTGACACATGGCATACAAACAGCATTATAGTGACACAGCAGAGGCTCAAATGGCCTTGGATGAAAGTCCACTTGTGTTTCCATGATTTGCTCAACTCAGCTGTCACGGACGACCTGTGCTTGCCCATCACTACGTAGTATATGTAGTCTAGTGGATACAAGCACACATATGATTGATGGATGAGCACCAAAGCAGAGCAGCAACATCGTTCCGCAAGGGTGTTGCAACACAAGCTAGACAGAGGTATGGAGTACAGCCTACCTTACCTAGATCATGTGCTTGAGAAGGAAAGTAAGCGTGAGTGGTTGTGTACTACCCAGGGGACACACACAAGGGTAACATCACTACCTACCTACCTACCTACCTAGGTAGGTAGCACAGAGTGAATGACACAATGAATCCATGAGATCAGGTCGAGATCGTTCTAGAACTTTTCTATACTTCCTACAAGATATAATCACAACCTCTTAGTAGTTGTAGACCCTCACGTCTGTTACTACCTACCTAGTAACTCAGACCTTGTGTCTTGTTTTATCACTGTACATGCACGCCTTCTAAAACATCGAACTTGTCAAAGATAAAAAATCTTACCCATACTCTGAAACATGAATGGTACCTATACAGCTTCACGCCGTCCATCGTCTTTCGCGTCGTACCAAAAGTCAGCCTACCTAGGTAGGTAGGTAGGTAAGCCGTAGGTAGGTACCTATCGCTCGCTTGTGTTCCGACTTCTGCCCCCTAGGAAGACAACATAGCACATGACACATGATCTAAGCTATATTGGCGATCGATACTCCGTGCCCGCGCGCCCTCGACTGGACCTCGAGGAATACATCATCACTTGAGAAAAAAGAAGAAAAAAGCTTAAAGTGAAAGAACCATGACGGCCCGGCACGGCTTCTTACCGATATCAATCAAATCTTTTCCAGTTACTACCTAAAGGTACCTACCTCTACCTACCTAATTTTGCGCTATACCACCCGAGCCCGAGCAACTTCATGTTTCCTGCAGGAATGAAGGACATGATGGGGAACCAGAACAACGGAAATTGTGTACCCTAAGTAGGTAGGTACACTGTAGACCAACATAGGTACCTCTAGCTTCTGGTCAAAGAGTTCCTCCTCCAGTACACGTATACCCTAGGTACGCTATCTTATACAAGAGAAAGTAAATGGAGATACCTATATACGGGTTTCACAAGAATGGAGAAGAAAAAGAAATAAGAACGGTGGAAACTACCTGGTCTGGTATGAATAGAGCTCTTCCACGTAATTCGACCCAATGAAAAGAAAATTATTGAAAATCTACTTGGTCGGTCTGTCAGTCTGTCTGTCACTGTTTTTTTTTTTTTTTCTTTTCTTCCTTGTTTTCCTTAGTTCTTCATAATATATATATATAAATACTTTTATTTTTTTTCCAACAATCCAAGTAAGTAAGGTAGGCGAACCAGGTGATGGAGGTTGAGAAAAAAAAAGAGACAAAGAAAAGTGACGTAAGATGAGTGAGTGGAACAAGAGTAAGGGATGACGAAAAAAGAACAAACGTGAGAAATCCCGGATCGTTCGTTCGGTTGAAAGAGGATAGAGGTACTTATCAGACACAACCAGCCAACCAGCCAACCAGCCAGCCCCCATGGAAAAACAAAACATACGGTGGAGGAGAAAGTGAGCTTTGAGAAACATGGAAAAAGGAATAGGAATAAAAAGAAGGAGACAGAAAAAGCTTGATGACAATAAGAACCACTACACTGTACCATTGGAGTCAAGAAGAGGCAATGAAGAGACAGTCACTCAACAAATCCATTTGACGTGGAGCTTGTTTGGAGATGAATATAGCAGCAGTATAATGGAAATTCGCCTAGACCGAAATTTAGAGCACCAAGCACATGATCCCTTTTTACTCCTGCTGCTTATTTCTGTTAAATCACGGTCATGCCCCCTTGTCAAGGGCGTCGTGAAAACTATTAGGCATTCAGGGAAATGTCGAAAAAGTCATAAATTTCTTGTTTCAAGTAAAGGCCGTCACTCATAGGATCATGTGAATCGTAACGGCGTAATCAAGAAGCTAAGTCATCAACCCCATGTCCCCTCATTCCACTTTCCACCCAACAAACGATTATTCAACGATACTGTAGGTAGGTATCCAGCTTCCCCCATTTCATCTTCCTTCTCCCTTTCCCCAGTTGGTGTTTCCGCCCCTTACTGGTCCTTGACAGCCAAAGGCTCAATATTCCAGATGCCCTCTGCATACTCATTGATGCAGCGATCCGAGCTGAAGAAGCCCATCCTCGCCACGCTCTCAATGCTCTTGGTGATCCAGCCCTCTTGGTCGCGGTAGGCCTTGTCGACGAGCTCCTGCGTCTCAATGTAGCTGTGGAAGTCATCTGAAACGAGATAGAAATCGCCATGGTCGCGGACGGCAGAGATCATGCCCATAAAGTCGTTGGGCTCACCGAAGGTGCCCTTCTCGATGGCCTCAAACACCTTGACGAGGTCGGGGTCGACCGTGTACGAGCCGTAAGTATGGTTGTGGCGGATATCCTCAACGTCTTCAGCGAGGTTACCAAAGAGGAAGATGTTTTGCTCGCCGATTTCGCGGGTGATTTCGATCTGGAGAGGGTTAGCGAGAGAAGACATGGCATAGAACAGAGGGTTGTTGCTTACATTGGCACCATCGCATGTTCCGATGATGAGACCACCGTTGAGGACGAACTTCATGTTACTGGTACCAGAGGCCCTGTTCAAGGTTAGCTTCTAACTTTCACAACCCTCACAACGGAAAACTTACTCGGTACCGGCAGTCGAGATATGCTCGCTGAGATCCGAAGCGGGAATGATCATCTCGGCCTTGCTGACATTGTAATCCTCGAGGAAGATGACCTTGAGCAGATCACCAATATCCTTGTCGTTGTTGACAACGGCCCCGACAGCGTTGATCAAGTGAATAATCTGCTTGGCCATCCAGTAGCCGGGGGCAGCCTTGCCACCAAAGATGGAAACTCTGGGTTGGAACTTCTTCCTCTCCTCAGGCGAGAGAGATTTGAGGGTAAGATAGCGGTGGATGACGCCAAAGATGTTCATCTGTTGGCGCTTGTACTCGTGGATACGCTTGACCTGGACGTCAAACAGGGCAGAGGGATTGACATCGACACCGGTAGTCTTCTTGATGTGCTTGGCCAGACGGACCTTGTTGGCATACTTGATCTCAGCCCACTCCTTACGGAACGCCTTGTCATCCTTGTAGTGCTCAATCTTGGCCAGCTCCGTCAGATCCTTGAGGAAGTTCTGGCTACCCGTCTTGCTGGAGATAAGCTCGGAGAGGCGAGGGTTGGCCTGGTGGAGCCATCTGCGGGGAGTGATACCGTTGGTGACGTTGGTGAACTTGTCAGGACCAAAGACCTCGACGAAGTCCTTGAAGATGGTGGTCTTGATGAGATCAGAGTGCAGCTCAGCAACACCGTTGACCTTGTGAGAACCAACAATAGCCAAGTGAGCCATGCGGACCATCTTGGGCTGAGACTCCTCGATGATGGAGACACGGGCAAGCATCTCGCGATCTTTGGGGAACTTGCGCTCGACGCTCTGGAGGAAGAACAGGTTGATGTCGTAGATGAGCTGGAGGTGGCGGGGCAGGAGATGCTGGAACAAAGGGACGGACCATTTCTCGAGAGCCTCAGGCAGGACGGTGTGGTTGGTGTAACCGAAAGTGTTAGTGACGATATTCCAGGCCTCCTCCCAGTCAAGGCCCTCAAGATCAACAAGGATACGCTGGAGTTCGACGACAGCCAGAGTCGGGTGGGTGTCGTTCAGCTGAATGGCCACTTGGTCGGGGAACTCCTTCCATGGGCGCCTCGACTTTTTGAAACGGCGGACAATGTCGTAGAGGGAAGCGGCAACCCAGAAGTATTGCTGCTTGAGACGAAGCTCCTTTCCGCGATCGAGGTTGTCGTTGGGGTAGAGCACAGCGCTGATGGTCTCGGCACGCTGCTGGTCAGCGACCGAGTTCTCGTAGTCGCCGCTATTGAACTTTTGGAAGTCAAACTCTCCGCTGGCAGCCTTGCTGGACCACAGTCTCAGGTTGTTGGTCGAAGGAGTGGCATAACCGGGAATGGGGACGTCATAAGCAACAGCCTTGACGATCTCGCCGCCCTCCCAGGTAGCGATGGTCTTGCCGTTGTCATCAGTGCGCTTGGTGACATGGCCGTAGAACTGGATGTCAACGGTGACATCGTGACGCGGGAACTCCCATGGGTTGAAGTCGAGCCAGTAGTCTGGCACCTCGACCTGGTAGCCGTCGATGATCTCTTGCTTGAAGATACCATAGCGGTACCTGAGGCCGTAACCCCAGGCCGAGTAGTTGAGGGAAGCCAGACTGTCGAGGAAGCAGGCAGCGAGACGACCAAGGCCACCGTTTCCGAGAGCAGCATCGTGCTCCTGTTCGATGACATCCTCGATTCTGAAGCCGAGTTCGGCCAGACCAGCCTTGGCCACGTCCTTCTGACCGATGTTGAGCATGGCGTTGTCGAGGGCACGGCCCATGAGGAACTCTAGGGAGAGATAGTAGACACGCTTGCTGTCGGCGAAGGTCTGGCGCTGCTGGGTGCGGTTCCACTCGAGGATGAGACGGTCACGGAAGGCCAGACTGCAGGCAGAGTAGGCGGCCTGTTCGTCGCAGTTGTACATGCTACGGGCAAGGGTGGTCTCGACATGGCGCACAACCTCGGTTTCGAAGCCGTCCTTGTCCTTGAAGCCGCTGGTCTGGTGGGCGAGCCAAGCCTTGCGCTGGGGCTCGGGGATGGAGGCTGAGTGATATCAACAAATGATGTTAGTGTTGGTACCAGGAGGTAGTGTTGGTGTCAAGGGACCAACCATACCTTCAACATTCTTGATCTCTCCAGGACCGAAGCCGGTGAGGGTTCTCTTGTGTTTGGGTCGGGAGACGCCGGCGGGAGCAACACCTCCTTGGATATCGACGAGAGGAGCGCCAACGGATGGCCTCCTCTCTCTAAGGGGAACACGCTGTGTGGTGTTGGAGGCCATTGTAGGAGATGGATGAATGGGGGGTTGCTAAATAGAGGTGGGATCAGAACGTCAGGAAGCGTTCATAGATGGGGAAGGAGAGAGGAGGGGGATCCAATCCCTTGGGGATACAACAACAGATATAGCTTGGGGAACCATCGGATGACATGCCATGACATTCAAAACGTATGATATGATCCTATTCCTAGGTGGTGTCTCTGGTCCGAGGTTCCATTGGGCTGACCCAGACCATTAATGGATTGGAGGATGGAATCATGCCCGCTGGGGTTGGAAACAGTGAGACGAGCAAGTGGGGCAGCACCACGTACCTTGATGGGCTAGATGCTCTTAGCGGCTTCCAAGGGAATCGACCCCGCGCGAAGCTACTGGAGCTCCCCGTAGCTCTGTTGGCTAGCCAGTGGAATGCTGCACCGTGACTGGTGCAGGGCTGCTGGGGCCTGGGGGAGGGTACGCGGGTTGTGTGAGTTTAGGTCTAGTATCGAGATCTTTCGATTGCTCGTTCAAAAATAGAGGTAAGTGGGGCAGTCCGAGTGAGGGATGTTGTTACGAAAAGCGGTGATGAAAGTGAAGAGAACAACAAGTACCTAGAGGTAGATAGAAATGGACTGAAATAATGAGGGGGGTTATCAAGAAACCAACAAAAGTGGGAAGGACATAGAGATAGGTTCCATGGTATGAGATGTGATATGAACTGAAGGCACTTATAATAAGACGGAGCCAGCCAGACTCGAGGCTAGGAACGGGAAGAGATCCCGAAGCTCAGGTCTCGTCAAGAGAGGGGAAGTGCCAGATTCAGCAGCACTTGCTTCCTTTTGATTGGTAGCTCAACCCACCCTCACTCACGAGCAGTCCGACCAAGCTCGACGCTGTGATCTGTCAGTGTCAAAGCCGGGAGCTCTCATGAAGGATGGCCGCCGGTTACCCGCTGCATCTCTTGGATGGGTAGTAGTATTGTCAAGCTCAATGGGTGAGTGGTGAGGATGGACCATTGATGATGCCTGGGAGCTGCCCCTCTTCTCTTGCTGCAGCTGTCGTCAGTCTTGCCCTACCCGGCAAACCTTTCTCATTGCTCTCTCCCTTCCATTCCATCACTGGTGTTGATCAACCCCCATTGGCCCCTCCAGCTTCTTCTTCTCTTTGATTCTTTGCATGCATTTCTTTCTCTCCGCAGATGACACGCTTCAAGTCGGCCTGGTACGTCAAGCTTTCACGGACGTATCAAAGCCGAACCCGTTCCTGCTTCCGAGTTAGGTAGCGCTGGGAACTGGAGCCCAACCGTGATACTACCAACCTTTGGTGCTTCTTGTTCAATGAGAACACCTCCAAACTGAAGCCAACGATATGTCTGGGCTTGAAATTGGGGTTTCATATGTCCATCCAGATGGTCACTGCCCAAGCACTTGGACAGTGCAGCCTTTCATGAACCGGTCGTCTCACTCGAACGTTGACTCGGAGTGATGGTGATTCGAGGTGTTCCTCCTTCCCTCGGAGTCGTTCTCTAAAGTCACTGCAAGGTTCAGCTCACCCCTGCTACCTAGCGCCTTCCCCGGGCTCCGATGCTGACCCCACCTTTCACAACTGATAGTGGGGCCTATGCCCACCAAAAGGAGGGGTTCCTGGTCCAATTATGTAGTTGCTTTCTCCAATGACTGACATCATCGCCTTTGCCGTCTCCCTTGTGAAACTTTCACCTCCTTCTCCCATTTGAACACCAGTCTGCCACTCCTTACTAACTTCGGCAAATCATTCAACTGGCCCGAAACAGCGCAATCTCAACTACAGTCCCGATAACGACATTGCGAAGAGCACGCCATTGCCGATGATCCGAAGGGAATCTACGCGTCGGAAAGACATGACGGATCCCATGGCATCCTCTCCTCTGCTCCCAACCTCCCGCTACTTCGACTACCTACTTCCGGCCCCGACCCCGACTTTGCGAATTTTCGGGTGATAATCATCGGCCCCTACTTCGAGCGCTCTCCACGTGGCTTTCATGGTCACCTGGTGTCCTGGAAGCCCACTAAGCTCCTTCGACGTGGTTTCGAAATGTCGATGCGAGTCTAGATAACTTCGCCGGAGCGCCTCCCCGGTTCACAACCTACCACCCACCGGCGACAACAGTTTAAGCATCAAGTCAACTTCAGCTGTATAACCCCAAGCGCCAACCAGCGTCGTCGACGACATGTCGTGATCCCATAGCTCTGCCGTCACTGAGGGCAAACCACTGTAATCCGACAACCCGTCAAGGTTCCATCCAACGACCAGCACAACCTCGAGTGGGGGTCGCATCATGACAAGATCAACATCCGGAATCTTCAGCAACCTCTTATGTCTTCCCCAAGGTCATCGGTTCAACATCACGCCTGTGGCTGGCCGCATTCACCCTACGCGTTGAACTACTACTCATAGGTACATTGACAAAGTCCACCCATCCTCACCTAGTTTTCTAAAAGATTGTTGAGTTTTGTCCTTCTTTGGCCATTGGATCAGGGTATTGTCACCTTTTTTCACTTTCATTTCTCCTTTATCATCTCGCTCTTCACCCATTGTTGTTTTCCTGAACTTTCAAGGGGCAAGCAAGTGGAAGGTTCACAGCCGCCTTCATTTGACAAAGTGGGCTTTACTGTGGCTCAGCCTTCATTCTCCCTCAGAAATTGGGAAAACCCTCAGGAGCGGAAGCAGAGGAACGGCCTATATGACTTGATCCCGGCAGACTCTAGTTGAATTGTTGCAAAGCAGATTCAGGGTACGGTTCCCGAAGGCTCATCCATCATGGGACTTACAGAGGATGACTTATGGATTATCCAGTACGCTACCGTACGGCCATGACTACAAGTCTCAGCTCTCGAAACCACGCCCTTTTCATATTCCTACATCCACCTCATTCCTTGATTTTCCCATCCATCTCCTCACAAGCCCTCGCAAACTCATCAAATATTGCCCCATCTTTGCCGCTTACTTCACCATCAACAGCCCCCTTAGTTGTTGTTGCAGTCAGTTGGGCGGTTAGACAAGCATTGTGTGGTGTAGGTGCTGCCGAGCAAGGAGTCATGAGACTTACCAGATACCCATTCAGCACTTGCGCGGCATCTCTTGAGGCTCGCCGCCGCGCTATGGCCAAGGTGAACATACCAGGCATGCGACAAGTTGTCGGCCCAGCTGGCGCACACAGCGAGGGCTATTCGGAAAGTTGTTACGAGTGGCAAGCAAGCCGTCGATTAGAGTCATGCAGGACGAAGCAGCCGCCTGGTTCTCACTGAAGCACTTGATCTCGTTGGAACCGCAGCGGCGAGAGAATGTGGGCGTCTCCAAGACAGTAGTCAAGTCGACGGTGCCAGCGGTGTCGGCATCACCGTACCTGAAGAGTTCACCTGTCCCAGCCGCTTCAAGGGTTCATCTGTCACTTGTCAGCCTCTTGAGTGGTCGATCTATATAGAACGGTCCGCACACCAAACCCCACCAAACCTCTTACGGCCCTTTCGTTTCTTCCGGAAGTATGGATTCAAGTATTGGAGCATCGACCAAGTGCCATATTCAACAGACCTCAACTGACCGAGTGAACAGTACGTAAGTCGCTAAACCCTTTCTGAAGTGTTATGGAGGGGCATGATGATGTGGTGCTGGTCTTCCTTCTCTCCCTCTTACCTACCTACTCAGGCTCACTTGCCGTTGTGACATACCCTGGAACTAACATGCCCGCCCACTGGTGTCTTCTAGGTAAGTCCGATTTGCCATCGTCGGTCTTCCCACGTCCCTGTTTCGTGACCATTGCACATAGGCATTCTGCATGTTCCGGAATTGCAATCATAAGCCCTCCACACGTCGCCGACTTCCAACCATAAGATCAAGGGCGTGTGGCTCAGTTGGTAGAGCGTTCGCTTAGCATGTTTCTGAGCATGCGAAAGGTCCTGGGTTCGATTCCCAGCTCGTCCAATTCTCGATAATCTTCATTCTCCACTGTCTCGGGCGTGTGGCTCAGTTGGTAGAGCGTTCGCTTAGCATACTCACCTGTATGCGAAAGGTCCTGGGTTCGATTCCCAGCTCGTCCAAATTTGGAATAACGAGGCGGTTCGAGATCATCTTTTTTTTGCTTCCGTTTCTTATTCTTCCTCATTGTATCTTCTCCTTTTTACCTGAGTGGGTCTTGGAATCTGCCAGCACATCTAGGTTGACTTTCACACTACGAAACAAGATGCTCGTCCTGGTCTACCTTCGATGGGGCGGTCATGCTTTTGCCTCAGCATGACCCTATCAGCGAAGCCTGCCGCAACCGCCGAGAAGCAGATACCGCCCCAAGAAAAGCCAACCGTCAACCTTTCCCAGCTCACCCACCTCTCCGAACATTACCCCCTCAGCAAATGCCATCTTCAAGTTTACCATCGAATCTCACTTCTCTCCCCCGTCCAGCTATGCGGCGCCCTCCCCGACCTGCTCGACGGCATGCTACTCAGAGGGGGGGTCGAGATCCGCGGCCCAACAGGCAACATTGTGCACCAGGACAACTCGGGCCTTGGGTTCTTTTTGTCACCTTAGAGCGAGGTGACCAAAGAGGACATTACTAGTGGTAAAAGCAGCGGTAAGTACTTTATCTTCATAATCTTGTCTCGCGGCCGAAGACTAATGCACCTCAAAGAACGAGTGACGTGCGGCCCTTACATGCATTTGCACCGGTTGTTTTATGAGCGCACAATTCTCTGTCGCAATTCATCTTGATCCAATTGGTGATCGATCTGGTGCAATCCAACAAGTATTTATTCCTTCCACTAGAGGCACAGCTAAGTCTTTTACAGAATACTTTATTTTGCAAAGGCCAGGGGTTATATTAGGCCAGCACACTCAGCCAAACACGCAACTGCTGCTTTACAACTTTTCTTGCTCGACAAACTCAGCCTGAGCCGCCGCATCCGGCTGGTCTCCAAAATCAGCCTGAGCCGCAGCACCCAACGGCTCCCCAAACGCATCATCCGGATTGTCCCCAACACAGTGATGGCACCAGAAATGATTCCCCGGGTCGTGCGCCTTCTTCACGCCCAGCAACTGTTCGTACGCCTTTTCGCCCCAGTACCTCGCCGTCCAGTTATGCATCACATACGAGCTCTCGGAGAAGTAGCTGT
Organism: Neurospora crassa OR74A; assembly: GCF_000182925.2. Taxonomy (NCBI): domain Eukaryota; kingdom Fungi; phylum Ascomycota; class Sordariomycetes; order Sordariales; family Sordariaceae; genus Neurospora; species Neurospora crassa. The sequence continues at coordinate 4,967,260 of NC_026504.1, forward strand.
TGGGCCCAAGCTTGTACACCGTGTCATTTGACTGCTGCGTCGTCAAGGTGCGCGCATTCCACAGCATGAGCGCCGAGCGGAAGCCCGGCGAGATGGCCGTGTCGCCAGGCTGTGTGCTCCCCAGGTTGCCCGTCAGCGACGTGTAGAGGTAGTGGAAGCCGCAGCGATAGCCCGACACATCCGGCGACGTCTTATCAGGATTCTTCAGGGACTTAACGCAGATGTCCAGCACGTCCATCATGGTCGAGGTGAACTTTGTCTTCAAGGCCTGCCGCGAGACAAGGACCGAGTTCTGAGAGCCTGTAGCCACGTCCGAGGGCGGGTGCTGCGCCGGCAGCGGGTTCACGGGGACGAGTGTAAACTTGTCGGCGGCCATGGAGACGAGGTAATCATAGGCTGACTTGTAATTGTCCTCCCACACGGTGTCCGTCTGCAGCACGTCCTTGAGGCCGTCGCGGAATCGAATGTAGTCCTGCTCTGCCTGACCGCCGGCGTAGAAGTACTCAAATTTGAATTCCCAAGTGACGGAACAAAGGTTGCGCTTCTCATTGTACAGGGTGGTGTTGATAAAGAAGCCGGGCTGCGTGCTGACCTTTTGGTTGAGGCTCAGCTGCCACGCGGTGAAGCGAGTCCACATGCCGCGCAGCCACTGGTAGCCAAACTTACTCGAGTCGTCTGGGCAAAAGGTGCCGGTCTGGGACATGTACACGCGGCTGAGGCCTCCATCGGGCACGGGGTGGGCGCGGATTGTCATGGAAAGAACGACGCCCCAAACGCTACCACCGCCGCCGCGCATGGCCCAGAAGAGCTGTGGATTGCGGTTGCGACTGGCGATCTTCTTGTGGACAACGGGCTGGCCGTAGGTGTTGCGACCGACCTGCAGAACTTCAATTTCAAGCACGTTATCGACGCCGAGGCCCATGGACGGCGCAAAGGGCCCGTGACCGCCCCCGAGATGGAAGCCGACCATGCCGACGGTGGAGCACCAGCCCGATGAAATAACACGGGAGTAGTCTTTTGAGAAGGCGTGCATCTCGGCGAAGGTGGAGCCGGCACCAAAGCGGAATGCTCCAGCAGGGGCCAAGGTCGAATCCTCGGGCCAGGTAGGCATAAAGGTCTTGTCCTTGAGCAGGATTGTGCGGATGAGGATGCCGCCAGTCGGGCACGAGTTGCGGCTGTTGTACTCGTGGCCGGTGCCGGCAGTGGCAATACACAGGCGGTGCCGCGCGGCAAAGTTGAGGGCGGCGACCACATGGCGCTCGTTGAGCGGGAAGACAACGATGAAGGGGTTCCAGTTGCGGTACTCGTTTTGGTGCACCGCCGCCTTGCACATGTCGGACGCGGTGTTATACACGGCAGGAGGGTCGGCCTGGTTGAAACATGGGCGCTGCATCTCGGCGATGTCCTCGTAGTAGTATAGCGCCTTGAGACCCTGGGGTGCGTTACCGAGGCCGTAGAAGGACTGGTTATCAATGGAGCCCATTGGTACCGGCGCCGGCTGCGGGTCCGGGTAGCTGTGCCACCGGAGGCCGAGCCGGGGCACTGTGGGGTCCAGCTCCTGTTCCAGCTTGCGGATGGCCGTCTTGGTGGGCCAGCAGCCGGAGTCTTCGGGCGTGCACCAGTCATGGCCGTCTTTGAGTGTTGCGCGCGTAATGTCAAACAGCGAGGGCAGGGCATCGACGGATGCGGCTTCTACCGACTCGGCTGGGTCGCACGAGCCGGCACCACAGAAGTCGTTCTCGGGGCCGCATGAGTAGCGACAGTGGGCGCTGCACGGGTTGCACCGGCCCATGGCCCATTTCGTAACCTGTGTAACCTCCTCGTTGTCTACTGCCGCTCCGCAGTCGAGCACGGCGTACGAGTACACCGGCTGGTACTGGAACTGGAAGCGACAGGTGGTGATAGTGCCGCTGGCGCTGGCAAGAAGCACCAGGCTGGGGTCCTCATCCGAATGAGAGACTGAGTAGCGCTGCACGGCGCGGTTGGGGTAGTTTGGCCACCGCAGCGACGCCTGGCCGTCGGCAGTAAAGTTCCATTGTGCAAGGCCCTCTTCATAGTCGCTAGATACCTGCAGTGAGCGCCACGAGCCCAGCAGCGCGGGGGGTGCTCCGGCAATGCCAGGCTGGAAGTGGCTCACAGGGCTGGGCTTGGACTCGGACTCGAACCCGGACTCGGGCTCAGTCTTGGTCTCGGTCTTGGGCTCAGACGCCGAGATAGCATCCGGGGAAAAGGAACAGCCCGCCGCCGACGCCTTACAGCGGAACATGAGAAAGTTGCCGCACCCTTTTGTGTCCATGGCGGCGTAGAAGCTCGCCGGCGCCGGCTCCCCAGTGTGGTTGCATGCCAAAAAGGCCGCCTCGAGCCCGCCAATATCCGGCAACCGCTGCACCAGGCAGTCCTCCAGATGGTCGCCGCCGCATCGTAGGACAAGCTCCTTGGGGCCGCGCCGCTCGTAGGTGCACGTCCGGGGGTATGGGCTGTCAGTGGTGACGGTCAGGACGTTGTCAGTAAAGGTCTGCGCGAACTCGAACTTGCCGGACCCGCCCTCCTCGGCGCCAAACGAGCGCCAGGTGCCCTCCCAGGGGGAGGTGTTTTCACTGCTCATGAAGGCCGGCATGGCAAATTCCAGCAGCGGGAAGCTTGCAGTTGCATTGCTGGTACTGCTGCTGTCCCTCTTCTCCCGCGGCGCATTGCTCGAGTTCAGCATCACGGTGCTTTCCAGCTGAGCCGGCGGGCATGTGTCCCAGAAGTCACCGCACTCAAAGCACTGGTCAATGCAGTCGCCTGACATGCGCGGCACGCTCGCCACATCGGTGCCTGTCCAGCCCACCGTTGCCAGATACGCGCACTGCACGCAGCGGGTGCTAATGAGCGGCTCTACGTCGTCCAGCTTCACTTTTTCCAGCAGCTGGTTGCGCAGCGTCGGGCTTTCATTGAACTCGTTGGCGATTACAAACGCGGTGCGGAAATAGTCCTCCTGCGGCAGCCGGAAAGCGGTGCCGTCAGCGCCGGGGATTACTGCGCAGGTGCCGTGCTTCATCCATTCGGACAGGATGAAGCATTGCATCGTGTTGTTGAACTTTGCGTTTGTCGGCCAGAAGTAGTTGAGCAGGCCGTCAAAGGTCGTAAGAATTGTCTCGTTGAAGCCCTCGCCGTTCAGGCAGCCGTAGGGCTGGTTCTTTCCGCCAGTGCCGTCAACCGACCCAGGCCATAGACCGTGCAGCGTCCATTTGGCCGAGCCCGGTGCGAAGTTGTTGTTCTGCAGCGACAGCGTGTAGGCGTCGACGGGTATCAGCCCGGCCGGCTGGTGCCCCGAGTTGCATAACGAGTACGGCGGCGGCTTCTGCTGCAGCACGCCGTGCTTGTCCAGGCTGGTGCAGCCGCGGTTCCACTTGAGGTTGCACGTATCGGCCTGGTAGTTGAGGGCGTTGAATTGCCTCAGTGGGATTGGGTTAGAGGAGCAGGCGTCTGACTTGCCGGAGCACGAGGCGGCCGCTGGGCAGACCAGAGCCAGCACCAACGCAAGTTGGGCGTGCCAGGTCATGTCTTTTTGATGTTGCAAACTGGTTTATGGTGTTTGTTTGTTTGTTGAATCGCTGGTTTTGGGTTTTTTGGTCTTCTAATGCTGTCTGAGATGAGAGTTTGAGGACGGAGATACTGACTCTTTATCTAAGACAGATACACTCGCTTCATGTTGGTGACTTGCCCCATCACAACGTCTATCCTGCTCAGCCATTGTGATTTTTCCACAAAGAGTCCATCTTCTCTGCCTAGAGCTCCAAGATGACGTTTGCTACTGCGGGCCGAGTCCAAAACTGTCAGAGGCGGCAGACTCGTGCAAGATGATGCTCAGTGGCAAGCTGAAACAGGGGTCCAACACCAAATCATTGAAGAGCAAAAGTTCAGGCAGGTCGAGGCATCGTCATGTCAGGACGGCACGGTTCGTTAGCGTCAGTCGAGAACGTGGTCTATACTTCAGCAGTCAATATCACATACGGTAGTCCAGCCACCCCCTTTCGATCGAAAAATGCGGCCAAGGACGGAACTGAATACAGTAAGCATCCGCCGTCAGATTCACTAGTTAGGGCGCCTGCCAAGACCGGGGTAAGAAGTCTAATTGAACCTTGCACGTCGGTCCGCCTTCATCACGTCTTCCAGTTCGCCACGAACATCTCGATCTTACTGAAAATAGTGGTCAGCAGCTATCAATTACGCATTTCGGTATCTAGTACGCAATATTCAGACTATCGAGATCCTTCAGCTCGCCATGAATATCTGAGTCATACCGAAAACAGAAGTCAGCCCTGCGTGACAAGTGATCGCTTTTACATATCAATAATTGTGCCAGTGAGACTTTTTGCACAAGCCGTTCCTCATCACGCATGTCGGCTTTCAATAGTACGGGCAATCCGGTTTCTAAGGCAAACTCACGAGGTCATCAATTTGAGCTCGCCACGAATATCTCAACCATGCTGAAAACAGTAGCCCACCTGTCGATACTTTCGCGTCTCTACTGCAGACTAAGGGAGAAAGAGAATGTCGGTAACGTTCTTGTGTATCTCCTTATGCCGTTCCAAGATGCATGTGGTCTACCTATCCTTTCTGCTCACAATTCCATTCTGCTCACAAAGGTACTATATGCCATGAAAGCATAAATAGGGCGCTCCAGACCTGTTGACAATGAACGACCATTAAACGGGTGGTATTAAACCAATTCAAACCTTTTGCTTCACTTCTTCAATACACCACGACGTGTGATCCCTGCTTCCATCATGAACACCGAAAGCCTCCCAGATTACCTGACCATCCCAGGGAAAACGATTCCTAGCTTCCACTGCCGCGTTGGAAAAAATCATAATGATCGCCAGCCTCAGAGAGCCAACATTTACGGCTACCCTGTGCCTAGCGTGCAGGCACCTACTTCTACGTCGGTTATGGCCCTTGACTACTTTGCGAGGTATGAAGCAATGGTGATACTTTGACTTGTGCAAGAGATCTTTTATTCCAATTCTGACCTTGATTTTTATTTTGTAGTGACCAGACCTGGGGGAATATCCTGGCCCATGGGGACTTTGATTACATCGTCATCGGTTCGGGCTTCACTGCTCTCGCATTCATTCAGAAGGCACTCGATCTCGACCCGTGTGCCAAGATTCTTTGCTTGGAGCGTGGAGGTAAGTAGAGTACTTTCTCATTGGTGGTTCCCCTTATACCGTTATATATGTGCCGTCGTCTCATGCTTTGGTATGTCACAGGCTTTTGGCTCCCTTCCCACTTCCAGAACCTGCCAATTCCTTTCAAAATGGTTCTGGGAGGACCTTCTGAGACATTCCCCTGGACCCTCTCGCGCAAGACCTTTGAGACAAAGGAACTCAAGTTCTGCCACGGATCTTGCCCATTTTTCGGTGGCCGATCAACATTCTGGTCCGCCTGGAGCCCGAGGCCGAGTCTAGACCTCATGCGCGACTTTCCCGAGTCCATGAAGGAGACTGCTTCACACGAGCAATTCTGGAAAGAGGCCAAGGAACTCTTGAATGTCACACCGGCAGCTCAGATCAACGATGGCGTCTTTGGAAGCCTGCAGACTGCCATTGATTGCATTCTCGAACGCTCGGTTTGCAAGATTCCTACTGCCGACTATGCTGAATCGGCCCCCCTTGCTGTCGGACGACGCAGCCCAACTTCTCGTCTGCGATTCAACAAGTTTTCTGTCCCCGGCCCGCTTCTCGGCATCTTGGAACGACAGAGGCAGCTGGCCAAAACCAACCAGGGAGCGCCTTTGGAAATCATGGTTGAATGTGCGGCAACAAGCATGGCTAAAGGCGACGACGATGATTTTGTCCGTGTTATCGAAACCAGCAAGGGCACTTTGTCGTGGACTGGCAACAAGACCAGGATCATCCTCTGCGCTGGAGCCATTCCCAACGCCACCATGTTGCTGAACTCTTTCGAGAGCTGCCGTGACACGGTCGGTAAGAGGCTTACCGGCCACTTTGTGACACACATCTCAGCAAGATGCCCTGTGAAGAACATCAAGGGCTGGAAGAAGGAAGATACGCTCGCGATGGCTGCTGCATACGTGGCTGGCAGGGATCCCAAGAGCGGCCTACAGTATCACGTCTCGGTCACGGCGCTGAATAGCCCCAACCCGAAAGACGATGCAGAGGACGCGGCTCGCGAGTGTCCAGACTATGCGGCTGCGGCGACGCTTGATCAACTTGTCGGTTCTGAGGACTACGTTGTGTTTGGTATGATGAAGCCGCCAGCCGCCCCTTTTTTAAGAGAGTATTATGATTAGAAAGCTAACCCAGCACTGTTTGACCTACCTAGTCTGCTCGGCTCTCGGCGAATTCAGCGAGAAGAACCCCCAGAATCACGTCACTCTCAACAAAGGCACCGACCCGACTTGCAACGTCACCCTCCAATACACCTTGACCGACGAGGACTATGCCTGCTGGGACGTGATGGACACGGCCACCTACGACACCATCAAAGCAATGGCGGGTGGCGGCGGCGATGATGATGAGGAGCACGAGTCGAGCAGCATCGAATGGTGGGATGAGACAAGCCATGGGTGGAGCAAGACGAAGCCAGCAGTCGACACCATTCGCATCCCTGGTGTCGTTCATGAATCCAGCACTTGTTTCATGGGACCCAAGGAAATCGGTGGTTCCGTGGATGAGCTTTATCGTCCTCACGGGATTGAGAATGTTCACGTCACGGGGGCTGCGCTATTCCCAACGGCGGGTAGTTGGAATCCCACTATGACTATGTGTGGGTATGCTCAGGACTTGGCGAGCAAGCTGCATGGATTGAAGGTTAGGTCGGATTGTGAGGCGTCAGGTTAAGGAAAGACTTGTCTGATGACAGCGAATGCCTACAATTATTGGGTTACATACGTATCTAGGTACCTAGTTAGATCAGCAATTGGATCAAGATGATGAAGACGGTGGGTTACCCAGAGGTATGTATACCGTACTGAAAACCTGCACCCTACCATACGACATTGGGTGTTAGGTCCAGGATTAAACGCAAAAGTCACATAAGCTCAGACTTGGACTTTCAATGTTGGCTTGACATCCAATTTTCTATGCCTATAAGCAAACTACTACAGGTAGCCTGCTGGGTACCTAATCTAACAAACGGAAGAACGACCACCGCGAAGGCGGTTACAAAGATGAGCGACCCATCAATGTCACCCTTACCTAGAAGAAAACATAGCTTGACGTTCTCTTCCTGATACCATTCCCCTCATTCTATCTCCGCAGCGCCGCCTGTCCACCAAGGACTGCCGAAGTCGAAGCCGAGTCCTGTGTCAAACCGGCCGTACTCGTTCCATGAGACCGAGACCCTGCAAGATCCGCCTGGCGGACTTTCGGGGCGGAGCGATCTTTCTCCGCGGCCTTCACAGCTAGACTGATAGATCGAAGGGAGAATTCTTGCTCGCAAATTACCTCTCCATCACTTCGGCATTAGTAATTTCCTAGATCTGGCCTCGAGGATATCCAAATAGAGAAACAGAAAGCACTTATGCATCTCCTCTACTACAGCGGCGGCGGCGGCGGTGGTGCGTTTCTCCTCTCCTCGAACTTCTTCCAGTTGCTTCTTCTGTGTCTTCTTTGCCTCCTCTATGTCCTCGCCTTTCATGAGGTCCTTCCTGATTGAAGCGTTGACAGTCTACGTATAGAACTCGGCATGCAATTGTAAAAGATTCTCTTGACGGATTCCGCCCGGGCGTCTTTGATAGGTTGTTTTGGTGACTTTTGTGGAGGTCTGGTCTTGGTCCTAACGGAAAATGGTACGCGTTAGATTTTTGTGTAGTGGACTCTGAAGGTAGGTAGGTAGATACGCACTATACTCTCCACATCTCTGCCTTTGGCCAGAAACTTGGAAGCGTTGGTGAGTTTATCAGTCCAGCGAGTTACTAAAGCAAAGTAGGTAAACCTTATTAGCCGCCCCTTGATCCCGCAGTTGCTTGAGGGTCATGTCAGTTTTCTTACGTGCTTCCAGCGCAGTGTAAAGCTCGGTGACTGTCTGAGTGAGGGAGGAACGCATAACTGTATTGCCCATTGCCCTACTTCCACTGGTTTTCTTTGTTGGAGAAGCTGTTCACATTCCTCCAGGTACGCGGCGTACCACTTGTTTCCACTCGGTCTGGCAATCAGCCACTTTTCCGGCCAATGTTTCCCACGTGCACTTTTCGGTGTTGTTGTTGGAATTCGTCGGCAAGGACTTGAGAGATTCAATGAGCGAATCGAATAATCCAGACTCGATAGGCTCGATAACGTTCAAGAGCTTGTGATATGACATGTTGGCGGCTCTGAGATGATTCGTACTGCTCTTGTATTTGTTAAGGATGGGGAAAATTTGAGGTTTTTTTTGTGGAAGAATGTGAGTGTGCAAAATGACAGACAGGTAGATAGATGATGTCGAGCGAGTGAACAGATTGCATGCTTTGCAAGGGGGCTCAGTGCCTCTTATACTTTCAAGTTCGTCCAGATCATCACTGCTCGCAAGACATGTAGACTAACGGTAACTTGCATCTCGAACTAATCAGCATGGACATAATCGCCTTCGCTGTAGTTATTCTTTCGTCCGTTTCGTCGATTATTCAATTTCGAGCGAGTCTTTCGGACCGGCGTCCAACGACCCGTTACGGGAAATAGTCATGGGCGGTTGCCCTTGAGTGGACTGCAGCCAACTACACCGGAAAACCTCCAACCAACGGTTGAAGTTTTTACACTTTGAACATGAAAACTCGAGAGTCTGTGAAGTTGTGTAGAGTCGGGCTATTTACTGACGCCAAATAGGTAGGGTATTGCAGGGAGAAGTTGACAAAGTACAAGTCACGCAGTCTGCGGAAGAAGTCAGTCGGTAACAGCATGGCTGGCACTTGCCAAACCAACCGGCTCAGGCTCCAGGGAAGGACAAACAAGGGAGGCCATCTTCAAGTGCTCACCAACACGAAATGCTCAAGGACAAAGCAAGCAAACAGTACGAGCAATCAAGCACACATACCTGGCGTAGCTACCTACCGTCTCGTTGTGTACAGGTACCTAGACCTACCTCTTTTGACAGTAATCTTACCGAACTCTATGTTCCTTGGCCTTACAAGACCTACCTACCTACGTACGGCACCTTCATCAGGCCTGGGCTCAGCTTGTTCTTGCGACGCAAAGTACCTCATAAGCACATCAAAAATATCAGTTGCGCCAGTACGGCCGGCCCATTGAAGCGGTGTCAGTTCCCAGTCCTCGTACGCCTGCAAATGACGATCCTCGGCCCACCTAGTCAACTGGGGAACAAGCTCAGCCATCCGATGCCCCCAGGCACCTGACAGAAACGATGTGAAGATGGGAGAGCAGTATCGAAGTACACTGGCTTCTGCGTCGACGGGCGTGCCTCTTGCAATTAGTTCCTCCGCGAACGCTCCTACCCCGGTCCTCTCTTCTTCAGTGGCGTCAACGTCGCGGACGGTAGCGAGAGCATGCAACGGAGTCCATCCTTCGTCCGTCATCACCTGGGCGCTGGCACCACGCTCGAGCAAGAGACGGGCTACCGCGAGCCGCGCAGCTGTCTGTCCTTTGTTGTAGCTTTTGGCGGGGGTCAGCACACAGAGCAAAGGCGTCCACTTGTTGGCATTTGCTTGGTCGGCATCTAGACCTTGGTCGAGCAGATACTCAACAGTCTCTCCGTTTCCAGCAGCGGCAGCATAGTGTAAAAGTGACTCCCCGAACTGGTTGAGCTGGCGCACGGCGCTGGAGCTATCGACGCAGTATTCCAGACATGTTCGAAGCACGTTAGGTGTGCCGGTGTCCGCAAGCAGGTGGAGAGGCGTGGCCTTTTCGTTGTCAGGGGCGTCGGGCAATGCGCCATGTTGGAGAAGGGTCTGGAGGGCCTCTAGGTAGTCCCGATTCCGTCTGCCTTGGGGGCTAGGATTGAAGTTTGCGGCGGCTCTGTGAAGGACCGTTTGGCCGTAGCCGTTCTTTGCGTTGGGATCTGCACCCTTTTCGAGGAACAACTTTAGAAGGTCGATCTGGGTGAAGGATTCGTGGATGGGCAAGGCTTTCTGGTTTTTGAACGGCCGGTTGACGTCTGCGCCGGCATTGAGAAGTCGACGCACAAGGCGGATCTGGTGGTCCCGGTTGAGAGCTTCTCCGTTACGCGTCTGCACGGGTATCCCATTTGCGTGGTCGCGGCCGTGGATGGCGACTGCGGCTTCTAGGGCACATTGGATGTCGTCACTTTGATAGCGGAACTTGGCTAGCAACAAGGCGACTACGTCGTCATGCCACACGGCAGCCGCTTGGAAAAGGCTTGTTTGTCTCTCAAGACTGGACCAGCCGTCGTAGAGGCTGAGGAAGTCGGCGACCAGATGCGCGTGTCCGTTGTAGGCAGCAAGTACGAGACAGCTCGGCATGGCTTCGGACGGCTGTCTTCGGCTAGGGGAGTGGAATCGGCCCGGGGGACCAACCACGTTCCACAGGAGACGAGCAATGTCGCGGTGGCCATACTCGGCGGCGACTTGGAGAGGCGAGTAGCCTGGATCACAAGCTTGACGAAGATGAGTCGGATCAACACCGGCGTCAAGCATCATGCGCACGGCGGCTTCTTGTCCTCGGCAGACAGCCTCGCAAAAGACGTCGGCCATGGCGTCCTGCAGATCCGACACGGCCAAGTCGGCGTTGGCACCAGACGCGGTCTCGTTCCTCCAGATCTGCAACATGGCTTCAATTGACCCCAAGTCGCCGTGTTTTGAGTAGTGGCGGTATGCGTCGAGAAAGGAAACCATGGTGGCCGGCGACAGTCAATGATTTTAGTTTGGTGAAGTGATGATGTACGGGAATTGGATGGATGCTACACTAAGAGGTAAGGTAAGGGGGACGAGGAGTTATATACCTGATTGGAAGCCGGATACCCGGGCCGTAGCTAACAGAAACCCTGCCGAACTTGCAAGGAGTTTGATAGTTTCTACCTACCAGGTACTGAAGGCGGGGGTACACTAGTCTACTGCGGTGGCCCAAGTGCGGTTGTACAGTGGTACTACCTCTATTACATAAGATACAGCCCCACTTTCAACTACCCTCACCTCATCGGCTCTTCCTCTTTCCTTGCACACGCTGCCCGATATTCGTCCATGCTTCCTTCCACTTCTCAGGCACTGCTTCCACTTCTCATCTTACTATTGGATTTTTTTGTTTTTTATTGTATTTGATTGCCCTGCTTCCTTGGATTCTCCCTCCCCTCAACCCTTTCGATCCAGACTCCTTGACCACTCACGAAAAGAACCCTGCTTAAGTTGTGGCTCGCACCCTCCTTGATGCCCTTGATAGACATCTCTCCCCGTCAAAACTCGGTCTTGACCCCATGCGGACATTCAGTTACATGACGCTCCCCTTGCCGGCCGGATGCCGACCCGATACTCCCACCACTTGAGCGTGGTGCCGTCAGGCCATCAGGCCCAGATAACAAGAAGCCCAAGACAAGCGCGCATACATACACATGCACCGGGCACTGATATGGCACGTCGTTTCAATTAGGCCGGTGAATTTCTACTCGTCTACGGCAACCACTGCCCTCAATCCCATGCAAAACCAGGCCAACCCGACAACGGGGCCAAGGTGAGTAAAGATACAGAAGAGAGGACACAGCTGTCGTACCACCGACTAACGACCAACGCAAACATAGTAGTCCAACCAGAGGGTTTGGCAACTGCTTCCCACGGCCGGATTCCAGCTGTAAAAGTTGGCCAGCGAGATGCCATACCGCGTTGCGATGGTGCCGCACTGATCTCCCGAGGCGACTGTGGACACGTTCCCACGCCCTGGTCAGCAACAACGGCCATTGATCATGATCACGGACACAAAAAGAGACAGACTCACCCTTGTGGAACTTCTTGCAGCCACTGACCATTCCTGGCTGGGTGGGGGTCGGCGTTGCAACTCCTCCCGCGCTAGTTGTCGAAGTCGGCTTCTTGGTGGTGGTTGTCGTTGTCTTGGGAGGCACGAACCCAATCGTCCGCACACACACATACGTGTCGAGCCACAGCGACTGGCAGCTGGTCCCCACGGCTGGGTTCCAGCTATAAAAGTTGGCCAGCGTGATGCCGTACGTCGACGCGATGGTGCCACATTGGTCTCCAGACTTGACAAGGTGGAAGCGGTCGCAGTTGCCCACCATTCCAGCTTGCGTCGGCGTCGGCGTCGTAATGCCGTTCCCACTGCTCGTTGTAGTGGTCGCCTTCGTTGTTTTCGTCGTCAAGGTAGTGCTCGATCCGACGACACCAACACAGAGATATGTATTCGCCCAAAGCCCCGTGCATTGGGATCCAATAGCGGGATTCCAGGCTACCAACTGCGCGAGCGAAACGTCGTAGGTGGACCCGATCGTGGAGCATCCCTGGTTTGGCTCAACAAAATGAAACTTGTTACAGTTACTCACCATGCCCTCCTGGATAGGCGTGGGCGTGGAGATGCCGTTGCCAGTTGTGGTAGAGGCTGTGGTGGATGTCGTGGCAGTGCCAATCAGCGTGGACGACGATATAGACGGCGTTGGCGGGTCATCCTGACCAAAGTTGTTTTCGATGCAGTACGAATTGCCCACAGTGAGCTTGCAGGCCGTTGCAACGGACGGGTTCTTTGGAGAGTCAGTCATGTCCTGCGACATGTGCAACCATAGCCTTAAAGGTCTGGCTTTCCATTCAGCATCTCCAGCAGCATGAACTTACCCATCTTGCGAACTGCTCGCTCGTGATCCCGTAGGTGGAAGCAATACTTGTACAGGAGTCGCCACTCCCTGCCACGTGCCACCATGTGCACGTCTTGATTGTATTGGGCTCGGCTGTTGTGTCGGGCGGTACGGTGAACTGCGACCACGCCCCGTGACTGAGGAAGAGGGCAGCGAGAACGAGCTGTAACGACTTCATGATGAACCAAAAAGATTATCACCAAAACGGCTGGTTTCCTGAACGCAACCAAAGTGGCATGAATGCCGCCGGGAGACATTTTATAAACGCAATGTGGTGCCCAGAATCATGCCAGATCTGGCACCTGCTCTCCGTTCAACTAGAAGACCTACCTCATTTCAGTTGGTTTTCGAGAGCCAAGCTGTCTGCTCCATGAACACGGGAAATCGGCACCAATACTCCCCATCCTACAGCGACCGTTACTTGTCTTCACCCACCAACGCGAGGGACAGATAGGCATCATGAGGACACAAGTCAGGAACTCTCATCTTGGGATGTCAGCATCTTTGCATATACGGCATCACCTGCGTTTGGTAAGGGGCAACGTCAAAGAGCTGCAGCAATCCTACTACTCCACCAAGGTAACATTGCGGACCTTACGGCCGTCGCTACCATGGATCGAGGCTTCTCACGCAGGCCAAGGGCTTGCAGTCTGTAAGGAACCAGGCTAGTAGGACTCGCAAATGCCTTGCGGGATAAAAGCCTTCATTGCAACACAGGGTAGAGGTGGAGCTATCACACATTGTTGGTGTGATGTAGCATTTTTCGGGTAAATGAACGAAATGAGTCATGATCAGGCAGACAACTTGTTCCTCTTACGAAATAATTCTTTGACGGACGCGGGACATCAATGTTGCTACTGCAACTCTGTCTTGGATCATGGATGTCGAGTTTCTGGGCATGTGTATGAACAGCACCTCATACAGCCTCTTCGCCGTCACACTTGCATTCGCATCGTGGCTATTCTGGGCGATACGGTTACGCTGCTTGCGACATGGGAGCTCATGAGGACTATTTCACCAGTACGTGCAATGTGCGGCTCTAGGGACAGGCTCAAGCCGCCGGGCACTGTAAATCAAGATCCTACAGCTCAGACTACTTTGCATTCTATCTAGTAACAATGATCTGGGGTCCTAGTGACCATACAGTTGTGACGGACAAGTACGGGTTACAGTGTTTCAAGGTCTAGCGCTAGCTGTCGTGGTCGAAGACGCGCCCACTACTGTTGTGGAAGTAGAAGACGGCACTTTGTCAAATCCCCTAACGGGGTGTAGACAATACCATGACCCAACGCGCAACCGCTTGGAGCAGTTCACAGGTTCTCGCAGCGATGGATTAGCCAGCAACCAAAGGCTAATAGGCACGGCAGTCCCGACAATCAGCGAAGAGCAAGTGGAATCACTCTGTGCCTGCACCCAAGCTCCACACAGCGTCGTTGTTCCCTGTGCAATGGTTCCTCCCGTGGGCACAGGAACGGGCAAGTCAGCATACCCGTCGCCCGAGCCACCCGGACCGCCAATGTTGCCGTTACCGGTACCACCACCATTGCCGTTGCCGGGCTCCGTTCCCGGACTGGAGGGGAGTCCGCCCGGGGCGCTGATGCAGATCACGTTACCCCAGTAGCGAGGGCTGCTGGACGGGGACCAGATGTTGCTACACCGGTCGTCCAGTCCCGCGTTCCATGCCACGAGATCCTGCCACGAAGAGGCGGCGCTGCCTTCGGCCCGGATGGCGATGGTCACGCAGTCATCTGCCTCTTTAACCATGTATGTGGTCTCGCACCTGTCAGGCAGACAGAGTTCGAGGCCAACGTCAGGAGCACTGCAGTTCAAGAGCTCAGGATTGATATAGTAGAGGGTGGATGAGGACACGGAATTTGTCTGTGCAACGCTGTTGCATGTGTCGCCATTATTTACTGTGTACTTGTTCCCCGAGACGCAGGTGTCCGATGTGGTTCCGTTTGGTTGGATTGCGGGAGGTAAAGGGCTCGTGCTGCCGCCTGTTCCTGCTCCGCAACGCTTGTTGATGTACTCGAGCCTCTCAGCATGTAGCTCATCGTATGCTGAGTAGGGCGACGACTGCATGAGCCGGAGTTTCGCTCCCAGGCAGAAGGAACAAAGCTGTGCTTGCGGCATGTCCTCAATCTTCTCGACCTCCGGGAACATCTCGATCTTGGCTGTTGATCCCACTGCGTGTCAGCGAAGCTCAGTTGCTGATTAGGGGAGAAAAAAAAAGAACGAGAATGGTCAAGGATTCTCATCTGGATAGGGTCACTCACCATTGCAGTAGCCTCCATCAGAGTCCTTGAGGCAAGTCTCGTTCCAGCCAGAGACAACAGGATCGATCATGGCGAGGACGGGGTATCCAGGAAACAGGTTTGGCGTCTGGGCACAGGCGCCTACGATTCTTCTCCGCGCCGTTTGGAGAGCGGCCCAGCATGTCGTAGAACAGATGGTGTCTGTAAAGGTCTTGTCTCCCGGCGAACCGTGGTAAACCTTTTGGCCGAGATTCAGGACATACGCATCACAGTTGATGCTCTGGTACAGGACAGATTCGCATGTGGCAGCGAGGCCTAGGCCAGCAAAAGCACCGGTGGGAGCGATCTGAAACTGCCCGGCAACGAATGGTGCAAACGACGATAACAAAACAATGAGTGCCGCCATTGCATGACGGCGAGAGTAGGAGAGCATTGCCGTTCGAGACACGATGATTGAGAAGAAAGAGAACGGCGGCAAAGAGTTGGCAACAAACTCGGACCTCAGACACTCCAAATGTCTTTGAATGCGTTTTCCACCTGCACCAAGCTGGATCCCCACAACCCAAAGCGTCAGTTCTACTTTAGAGCCAGCTGCCATGCCTACACGAAGGCCAGCATATCCCTTGCTACGTTGCGTGACTGTCGCGGCATGGCAATACCACAACGGAGATTTGACGTCCGCTCAGGCACGCACGTGGGACATTGTGATTCCGACTTTCTGACTGCATGGAATGAGGTTGCAACAAGGTGATGGAAACACATGATGTTTGTTGGGATGGGGAAAATGGCAGCTTGCTACCGTTGATGGCAGAGTTGGACTCGCCTCTCCTCGCGATCACTACGCAGCCAAAATATTGGATGAGGTTCGAGCGTGGTAGGATATTCAATGTTCAATGTGTCTCATTGAGGAAGGTACCTTGCATAACAACCTTCCATCAGGTCACATCTCCAATATTTTGTCATTATATTCTGGTGTCTGACAGTTACGAGGTGTCCTGAGTCCGAGCCGCTTTTGCGTTCCCTCTTGTTCAGATTATCCGGCTTGGCGAACTGGAAGGCTTGAATCTTGGCCTACAAGGTGATGATACTCCTTGCACGCTACGTGAGAGGAGTCTACCTTCAGGAACATCCTACATATGGCTAGAGTCGGACAGTCCCGTCCTGTACAAAGACATGTCAGCGGCCATCAGCCTGCACATACATTGTGCTCACATTTTGGACTGGCAGTTGAATTTCGGTCGACTTGAGCAGTGCCATTATCATCATGGCCAAGCTCCTCCTTCTTTTACTTTCTCTTCTATCTCAATTGCAACTATCCCTTCAACAGGAATGCAGTGCTTCCAGTTTGTGTCCGATAGGATGTTGCTCCAGTGCCGGGTTTTGCGGCTTTGGTCCTGACTTTTGTGGGTAAGTTCAAAGTTCAAGCTACATATTCACCCATCACTCGTATTTTTCAGTCCACTATCTCTGCCTTTACATGTCCTTTCTGACCAAGTCATTTCTAGAACCGGATGCCAGAGCGGATGTGATCGGAAATCGGACTGCAACCCGGGAACGTGGAACTCTACGAAATGGAGCAAATCGGAGAAATGCCCCCTGAACGTCTGCTGCAGCAAGTACGGCTTCTGTGGAACCACCGAAGAGTTTTGTCAGGGCAACCCGGTGAAGGTAACCTATCCTCTTGTTCTGCAGTCTTCATTTGAGCCGCTCGTTAACATTACTGGATTCAAAGCGACCATCTTGCAGCATTGACAGCGTGCCCGTCACGCGCGTCATTGGATACTATGAGGCTTGGTCAACGACAAACCGTCCCTGCTACGCCATGTTGCCCGAACAGATTCCGTACGGGTATTACACTGATATCATTTTTTCCTTCGCCACCATTGATCCCAACTCATTTGAAATCAAGCCTGGCGACTCAAAGACGGCCGACTATATGCAGCGCATCAGTGCCATCAAGCTCATTCAGCCTGACATCCGCATCTGGATAGCCGTAGGCGGCTGGGCCTTCAACGACCCCGGTCCCACGCAGACAACGTTCAGTGACATCGCTGCGTCTTCAGCCAACACCGAAAAGTTCATTGACTCTCTTGTCAAACTTATGAACAAGTACGGCTTTGATGGCATCGATATCGACTGGGAATACCCAGTTGCCGAGGATCGCAGTGGCAGAGGCGCCGATTACAAGAATTTTGTCACCTTTCAAAAGGCCCTGTACGACAGGATGAAAGGTGGCGGCTTGAAAAAGCAGGTTTCGTTGACTCTGCCTGCCAGCTACTGGTATCTACAACACTTTGACATTGTCAACCTCGAGAAGTACGTGGACTGGTTTAATGTCATGTCCTATGATATGCACGGTTCCTGGGATATTGATAACAAATGGACCGGTCCGTACGCGAATTCTCATTCAAACATGACGGAGATTCAACAAGCACTTGACCTTTTGTGGCGCAACAACATCAAGCCTGCCAAAGTCACGTTCGGGATGGCCTTTTACAGCCGTAGCTTTGCTCTAACCAGCCCAAGCTGTAATACACCTGGATGCCCAATCAGTTCCGGTGGTAATGCCGGCAAGTGCTCTGGCACGACCGGCGTGCTTCTTCACGCCGAGATCCAGGATGAAATCAGCGCTCGGAAGTTGACACCCACGCTCCACCGTGAAGCAGCTGTCAAGAGTGTATCGTGGGGCGACCAGTGGGTAACTTTTGATGACGCTGCCACATGGCGTCTCAAGGCCAATATCATCAGGGGTCAGTGCATACCAGGCGTTATGGTTTGGGCCATGAGCCAGGACGATAAAGAAGGCACCAATATCAAGGCCCTGACATCGGCTGTTGGACGCAAACAGATGGCCCTGCCCAACTTTGTCATCAAAGAGCCCGTCCGCGATCTTCCACAGCCCGTCAAGACATGCCGCTGGTCAGGGTGCTACGCTGGCTGTCCCGACGGTTTCAAGGCAGTGCAGCGTGATGGCCACAAGGAGGCCATGTTGAGTACAGAAAACTGTCTTGCCGACGGTGTGTCTGTCTTCTGTTGCCCCTCGGACCAGGACCTGCCCGTCTGTACATGGAGAGGACACAAGAATTCGGGAGCCTGCAGCCCTGGTTGCAACAGTGGTGAGGTCTCCGTCGGTTCTCTCCGCGTTGGATGCAGTTCGAAGCATCAAAGCGCCTGTTGCACAAACGTAGCGTCTACGGCTTCGTATGGGATGTGCAAATGGGTGGGAGGGGCACCAACCTGCAATACGGACTGTCCCAGTGACTTCCCGAACAAGATAGTATCGACCAACACCGCCGACGGCGGTGAACAGCCTTGTATTTCGGGGAACAAGCACTACTGCTGCCAGAACCCTACGCCGGCCGATTTCACCAATTGCGAATGGGTTAAAAAGGCAGACCCGCCCAAGTTTCCCGGCAAGGACTTCATCTGCGAAGACGTCTGTGGCCCGGACCGAATCAAGGTGGCCACCGAAGTCACCAACCCCTATTCCGGGACAAACAGTGGCTGCTACGGCGGCGCTTGGGCGTATTGCTGTAAGCCGCCA
This sequence comes from Neurospora crassa OR74A, assembly GCF_000182925.2. Lineage (NCBI taxonomy): Eukaryota > Fungi > Ascomycota > Sordariomycetes > Sordariales > Sordariaceae > Neurospora > Neurospora crassa. The sequence goes on from NC_026504.1 coordinate 4,985,806, forward strand.
GCGGCCTTGGTCCCGCGAGGCGATGGTGATCCCTATGGCGGCGTACAAAACAAGGAGTTCCAGACGCTACTGGAAGATTACATGCAAAACCCAACATGTCCAGCCACCGTTTTGTTTGTCGATCCTGGTGACATGTTCACCGGGGCCGCGAACCAGAAACGTTCTCTGGAGCTGGAGGCTGCGAAGCACCGCGTCCTCTATGGAAGAGCTTCCGACTGCAAGCTCGATCATTACCTAAGGCTGGCACAGTTTGCTGCGGTGATGCTCACGGCGGCAGATAGTATTCTGAGACAATTCTCGGTTGTATGGAACGATATTTTTGCAGGCCATTACGACACAATTCTTGAGGCTGACAACCTACGGACGTATTACAACCAACATCCGGATAGTTTGGATCCACATTCACTGATCAACTATGTTCTCCTTAACCCCTTGCGCGCTGGTCCAGGAATAAGGGGAAACCAGCGAACGGAGCAAGCATTCTGTCACTATGTCGGCACGCGTAGAAAGCGCGATGTCCAGTTGCGGTCATCCAGCACGGGTGTTCAACTGTTCAGCCGGATCGTCTGGTGGATGGAGGCGGGAAATAACGGGCAGCCCTTTATAGGCAACATCCTCGAGGGCATCTTGGCCGGACATCTAAGCCCACACTACGCCCGGTGGCAGTGGATTCGTGGAACGCGGGCCGGTCCCATGCTCGAGCTGGCGTACTGGATCGGACCGAACCCTGGCCAGCCGAGTGGGACCAACTACGACCAATATCGAGACACACACACCCTCAACCATGGCGAGCCAGATAGATGGGTCGTATTTCACTTCCACATTAATGCCGATTTCGATAATTACCCGTACCTGAGAGAAGTCAACGGACATACTTATATCGGTGTGCAAAGCATCCAAGTCTTCCACGCCCACGAATTCGACAGCAGCAGCGGCGGTGGTGCGTGGCGAGTTCAAGGCAATGTCAATGTGGATACGCGGGTTCGAAGAGACGGCTTCGTATGCCCAGAGGATGAGTTGTGGTACATTGGCACAGACGAAGGCCTTCCTTCTGGGAGCGACGCGCTCCAGCGGAACCTGCGGCAATGGGCTCAGAGCCTATTCAACGATGGCTATTTAGCGAGCGAGAGCATTGCACTCATCATGCGGGTAAGTAAACCTAGGTTGAACTGACCGATGGTATTTGATTGGAGTCCCGCCCCTTTGCCTTCTCCAAGAACCTCCCTCATGTTTTTTCTTACCCTCTTGGTTCAGTTGCTAACGCTCGTCTGTGATGACAGGATCTGGTATTCTATAACAACGGTGAAATCAACGTTGAGGATAGTGAAAACGCGTATTTTATGGGGTATGCGGACTTAAACCCAAATTACCAACAATCCATGTACACCATCAACTGGGTTCGCAGATATGGCACCTTTTATTTTTCACCGTCACCGCCACAGTGACAGTCTGATTTACAGGAAAGGAGAGGTAAAATGCAAACTATCCGAACCAGTTGTAGAAGGGAAGAGAAAAATGACAGGAAAGTAAATCCTGGAAAACAATGAATCGATTCTCCCAGGGGTCCAACCTGAAACCTCCTGATTCGTACCTAGTCAGACACTCTGCCATTAAGCCAGCGGACCTTGACTAGTTGCTCGGCTTGGACCAACATCTCAGTGTTGATTGAGGTCGGCTTGGTATGAGTTGGTTACCTATAGATGACTTGGGCGACATGAGGAGTGAGTTACTTCGCACGAGATTTAGTCATTGTGCTGGGATTCACGGTCCATTCATGCCATGAAGGCGAAGCTTGGATTCAGCAATATGACGCTTACGCCGCCCTTTTTGCCGCTTGATTGAGCCTCTGGACACTTGGTCTTGTTTTTGAGACGCAAACTCATTTTGTGTTATCGAAGTCATGGTGCAAAGCCAGAATTCTTCGAGTGTTACCTGACTCCCAATCGGTATAGGATAACCTGCCCCGTGGCTATGTATTAGAGGTATGACTACCTGCCTACTCCTCTAGAATCTTGGTCAGTTTATTCATTCTCTCCGTGGCAGCTTCTTCACGGCAAACAGCCCGGCAAGAGACGTCGGCCATAGCGCCTTATATATTGGACATACTTCTTATATCGGCCTTAGTATTGAACGCGGTCTCGTTCCTCCAGATTTTTGCAATATGGCTTCGATAGACTCCAAGTCGCCGTGTCTTGGATAGTGACGGGATACGTCGGAAAGGAAACTATAATAGCCGGCGGTAATGATTGAACTTTGCCGAAGTGACTGATGTACGGGAATTGGAGGGATAGTGAGAAACTTCCAGAGGTAAGTAAGTAAGGAGGAAGAGGAGTGGCTTACACGGACGGCATTTGCACTAACAGAAGCCATGCCGGACTTGCAAGGAATTAGATAGCTCCTACCGTTGGGAGGCGGAGTCCCATACCGTAAGCAACTGTAATTACATAAGATATAGTTCCACTCTCAATAACATACCCTCTTCGGCTCTTCCTCTTTCCACCCACACCATGCGTGGATTGCATACTCCTTCCACTTCTCATCTTACATCGGCATTCGATATGGGCTACGTTATTGGCTTAGGGGAGGCAATTGTCTTTCTTTTCTTTTTTTTGACCTCCCCTACTTTCTTGGAATCTCCCTCCCCTCAACCCTTTCGATCCAGACTCCTTGGCCACAAAGACAACCAAGAAAGGTGTCGGACGGGAAGCTCAACTCGGCAAGTTGCATTCCGCTGGACCGTCAGGACGTTTAAGCTCGGGAACATAAACATGGTGGTAGGCTTCCGTTGCAACTCACTGTTGGCGCAGCCGCCAATACCTTCGTTTGTAAACAAGTCGATTGGCCGAGAGAGCTCTATGCCAGAGGCCCACTGGCCTAGAGCTGCAAAACAGGGTGACGGCAGCCTTGCGAGCGATAAGCCAACCATAGCTGTGAGGATCAGCTCAAAGTATGCTTGAGGCCCGATGTGTACTTGTCTGCCTTGGCTTAAGTAGATGATGTGACCCAACTCATTTCGATTTCAACACAATGCATTCGAGCCTGAAGAAAGGTTTGGTAACAAAATTGCCCTTCGTACATAAAAGGACAGGCAAACCCCATATCAATTTGCGTTCTGGAACAGCAGAGAACTCCCTTTGGCATATCAAGATACCGGCAAAGCGCACCCTTCCCAAGTCAAGTATGGCGACCCCAGCCTTGATCTCATCCCTTCCAGACCTCCAGGTCTTCCTTTCTCAAATCCCTCCGTCTAGCACGTTATATTTGGACCTTGAAGGCAAAAATCTCTGCCGTCACGGAACTTTGACGCTCTTGACGATTCTCGTCCTTCCCACGCGGGCAACAAGCATTGTCGATGTCCAAACCCTCGGCGACTCTGCTTTCACCACTCCCGGCCCAGACGGAAAGACGCTCAAGACCATCCTGGAGGATCCCCACACCTCCAAATGCCTCTGGGACGTCCGCAACGACGCGGACGCCCTCTGGGCGCACCACAAGATCCGTCTCGCGGGCGTCACAGACATCCAGCTCCTCGAAAACGGATCCCGCCCCGGCGGGAAGACGTACCTCTTCGGGCTCGACAGGTGTATCGAGAAGGATCTCTCGCTGAGATGGGAAGAGAAGCAGCCCTGGGCCAGAACCAAGCAGGAGGTGCGGGCTCTGATGAACATGCCCAACAGCGACATCTTCTCCCGCCGCCCGCTGGACGCCAAGACGCTGCAGTATTGCGTCAACGATGTCGTTTACCTGCCTGCGCTCCACAATCTCTACACCAAGCGCATCAACAAGTATGGTAGTGGATGGCTGGAAAAAGCCATGGTGGAGAGCGCGCGTCGCGTGACCGAAGCTTGTGGCCCTGGGTACGTGCCTCAATCGGAGGATAAGAAGTTCGGACCTTGGCGCTCGAGGGTGGACCCGGACTATGACTTCTTCTTCTGATAATGGAGGAACGGCTCAATTGAGGAGATGGAAGAGGATGAATTGTTTTGGCTATAGGGGCCAGATGAGGCTCGGTTAGGGAATCAAGGCAAGAAATAGCGTACCTAGATGTAGTTTGTCCGAGGCAGAATGGCCCAAGTTGGATTTAGCAATATCATGACGCTTACGGCCCTTTTTGCCGGTTGACCGAGCCTGTAGACGCTTGATCTTGTTTTCGAGACGCAAAATTAGCACACTTTCCTTCCCGAGAGCAATGTCTACCACCAATGGTGAACGAGTGTACTAGGCGTACCTAATGGCGTCGGGTAAGCCGTAGTTGTCTTGGCACGCGCTGATGACTTTTGAGACTGCGTCGACGATGGGGATAATGCTGGAGGCGACGCTGAGGACTTCCAGGTCTGACATGTTTGGTGAAAGTCTGAAATGGAACGAACGACACAAAAGTGATAAATCGGTCGTCAGGCGTGTGAGAAGCGGGCCTAGCTGTTGAGTGAGTCGCATGTTGGGAAATGAGGGGTGGTTTAGTAATTCCTTTATGTATAAGGGAGGTACCACTTATCCGAGTACAACAAGTCATTTTCCAGGTTAGCCTACCTACCACGTGCTACAAATACCATAATCCCGTGGAAATCTCAAACTCAAACCCGCCTTCTCCCTCGGACGCATCCAAAGCATACTCGTCCGGCTCATCCCAATACTCGCTATCCAACCCTCTCTCCCTCAACCACCCCTCTAACACCTCGACCTTCTCCTTTATCTCGTGATAGCGTATGGGACTGCCTGACAACATCCGCGCAAACATCAGTGGCGTTCTTCCTTCGTCGTCCCGCAACATCTTGGCGCCCCGCTCCAACAGGAGCTTGACCATGTCCGCATCTCCGCGACAAACGGCAGTATGCAGCACATAGTTTTGCAGCCAGACCATTTTCATTCGGTTCTCCGGGCTCGGCCCTCGAATATAGTTGGCCGTATTGAGTACCTCGCGCAGGCCTCCTCCTCCTACTCCTCCCTCTTGATTGTCAGCGTCATCGAGCAGCCAAGCTAGAAGCTCTTTATTCCCCTTTTTCTGCACCGCGGGGAGTAGGATCTTGAGTCGGTCAAGTTTGGTGAGGGCGTCTCTGAGTGATGGTGGTGGTGGCGGCGTCGTCGCAGGCGTCGACAACGCAAGAGTATACCGTATAGCTTCCACCACCAACCCTACCTCGCGCGGCCTGGATTTCCACGGCTCCAACGGGTCAATCCCCTGTCCCTCCACCAGACTCACCAAGGTCTGTACCTTGCCCTCGTGCGTGTCCAGGTATCCCACCTCCTTGAATGCGTCCAGGAGAGTCTTGAGCGGCTGTAACTCGTGGCCCGTGCCGAGCAGTTTCCAGGCCCAAAAGCGCGGCACACGCCACCGCGTGCGAATCAGCACCGCTTCGACGTCGTGCGGCGGCGGGCGCTCGCTACCCAGATTCAAGGGTATCCAGTCACGGTACCAGGGGATAATCGACTTTTCTTTGGGTCTTGTGCTGTTATTGTTGTTGCTGGTCTCAGGCGGCGGTGGTGGTGGTGGTGGTGGTCCCCCCGAAGAAGCGAGCATCTTTACTAGCTCAAAGAATTGCTTCGTCGCCGAGCTACTAAGCGTGCCATGCATGGACCAGGTCGTTCTATCTGCCATAACGAGAAAGAACTCCCTCAGAACGGCCGAGTCCGGGCCGGGGTGCAGCGGAGACAAGTGTGGTGGAAGCTCCGACGCCAACGAGGCGAAACTGGCCGCCAGATCACCCTTTCCCGTGGGGTCTGCGGGAATGGCGTGCAGCGCGGCAACCAAGTCCTCATGCACCTTATAGTCCAAGTGCGAGGGTATCGTTTGCGGACCCAGCGCCAGCTTGAGCAAAGATATAAACGAAGGAAAAAGGCGTTGGCGGCTGGACTCGCAGAGGTCGAAGACGAAGTAGATGCGCGGCGGCTTGACAAAGGGCAGATCAGAGGTGAGGTCGCGCCAGTGGAATTCGACGCCGAGGGTATCCTTGACGTCGGGGGAGAAGGTGCGGGTTTTGTCGAAGCCATCGATGAGGACGAGGACTTTAGACGAGGATGAGGAATTGTCCTGTTCCTCAAAGGTCAGAACGTATGATGCCTTTTCATGGCTGCGGCTTTCGAGCAGGTCTGGAGTGCCCACGTAAAAGCAAAAGTGTGGTTGGCAGCTCAGTGCATCGCGGGTTTGCGGCACTACATCGAAAGTGGAAGGACAACCCATTTTGCCGGCTTCAAAAGTGAAAGAAGGCAAACGTGGCAACCGACAGAGTCAAGATTCCCCAGGCTGTTTGTTTGGTTTGCGTAAAATGGTTGATGGTGACCATGTAATAGAGTCATGAGCATTCGCCAGCACATGTGTTTTTATATTCCACACCATGTGTGGGAGACCTCCTCACTGCCACACAATTGGTCTTGGCATGTGGAAATGCCGAGTACCTCTAGGCAGCAGTGTCGTCTTCGTTGGTTGTTGCAAGGTTGCAGCAAAGCCACCCCAGACTTTCACCGATCACAAAACCAGCCTAGTTTGTTGCTTAGTTTGATACCAAAATAAACCTTTCTCGACCCAAAGGGAAAGGCATCGAGGCTTCAAGCGCATAGACGAGAAGATCGTATTCGGGCGAGTAGTTGGGCTGACCCAGGGACTCGATGGTTTGCGGTAGAGGCGGCTTTGGATGAAAGATTTGAGGAAGTACGCCTTGCAGTCCGCCTGAGCTCACCATTCGAAAGTATACTAAAGAAAATCTGGGGACCGCCATTATACAGGTACGCGGATGTTAGGGTGATCACGCAAAGGAACTGGCCACGACAGTGACTTGGTTCATGACCTGAATGATGGAAGGCAAGAAGGGAAGTGGCCAGGGTGAAAATGACGGTCAATTGAATCCTATGCTATTACCTGCCAACACGTCACGGCCCTTCCGGGCCTTGTTCTTTCCTCCTCTTCGGCTCATTGAATGAGGTACCTGAAGTGACCGCCTTCTGCTGGCTTGGTATGGGTTGCTACTGGTTATAGATGACTTGGTTGACAGGAGGAGTGAGTTACTTTGGTAGAGATCTGACTTTGTTTTGGGTTCCGCGGTCCATTCGTGCTATGAAAGTCCAATTTGAATGTCCGAGTCTCAGTGATAGGGCCATACGGAAGGTCAACATCATTTCTGTCGGTCAGGGACTTAGAGTCATTCCCTATCCTTCAATTTACACTTGATGTGGTCTTAAGGGACTTGATAAATCATCTACCTCACGATACTCGTTCCATGCAGAGAAGAGCTGATGCAGTGTTTGAGTGTTATCCAGGTTTCGAAACCGGGTTTCATATAATATCTCTTTAATGCTAAGAACTATAGTAAAATGTATAATCCCGGAAGAGTTATAACTGAGTTTTCGAGGTCTGGTAGGTCATCTCCGAGAGCAGCAACAGAGGCAGATAAATACATTGCCGCTGCATTCTGACTGAGGTGTACTAGTCCTGTTTTGCTGGCATTGCTCATGCTGCTGCGGACTTGCATGTATAATATGCAACAAAAGTTCAGCACGCCTCGATATTCTGAAAGGCCCGTATCTGCATAGGTACCTTATCTTCTACCTTTACCTTGCTTTTCCCCCTCTCTGGCCTCGATGATCCGTTTCTCTCTTCTGCAAAAGCGAGTCTACGGACCACATAGCATTGGCCTCACCACGTCATGGATAATATATAACTTGAACTACAGTGTCACTCCCTCGTCATCCACCATTTGACAATCTTCTTCCCGTAGCGGATGATTTCCTACAAGCACAAACTGCCACGACCTACTTCACCGACAATCATCCGTCATGTTCTGTGGTCTTCCCATACCATTCCGGTCCCGATCGGGGCACAACGCCAGCGCCATGGAGCCACGGGAGAGGATCAAGCTACGAAAGAAGCAAAAGAAGGCACGACTAGCCTCGAGTGACCAGTTTCAGTACCAGGGAAAACCCCCCAAGGGCCCTGCAAGGGCATGCAACAGTAGTAAGAGCCCGAAAACTGTTAGTAACCAGACCCCATCAATCACCTCGATAGCTACTAGGACGATAGGTACTAGCAGTTACTAACAAAGAAATCGCCAGATCACGCCTGAGAATGGCCCGCCGCGTCCTTCACATTCCCACTCCCGGCTCACGCCTAGAGGTACCATGGTAAAAAAAGACGCGCCAGAAAAGAAGAAAGATCTTCAACCTGATGACCGTTCTGCTACTACTACCGCTGCCGAGGCAACAGAGGCTCAACAGCCCACAAAAGCTTCCACAACGCCCAACATGGGGAAACCCCGAATGATGACACCGACACCGAGAATAAGGAGCGTAATAGTACGAAGCCGCACAGCGACCAGTCCCAGATACAGGTACCGCCATTACGTCGTGCGGAAGCCGTCGGTATCGAGTACATTTGAGCGAAAAACGACATAGTGTCCCCTCTTCTATTTCTTTCCTGAGCATTATTCCCCGAGTCCGATTCCTGTTCTTTTACTTGCGACGAGCGCGCTGGAACAAAAGCTGGTAGAAACGTCCATCCATCCACCTTGGTACATATATCTTCCATGTTTCCAGCGTGGGAGTGTTCAAGGGCAAGGAAGGAGGAGTATGCGAGACAAGACCAAAAACATTTGAGGAACAAGCTACGACATGTCAGATGCTCTCACGAATACGCCCCTCCCCATCCCGTCCTTTCCGAACCCAGGTTACTAGGATTCCACTTGGCACACTTGGACTCGAGAATGACGCCTTGGAAGGTGCAAGGAGAAGAGGAAGGGAGAAGCGAGCATACAAAGGAGAAAATAAAGTAAAGCAAGAGCGGAAGCGGAAAGGAATATGAAGGACTTTTTTACCCGTAAGCTCCGTCATGACGGAATCCGGTTTTCGGTATGGTATCGTGTATGGTTTCTATGGGGAGCACGCGTGGGCAGAGATGGTCGTTATCGAGTTTGCGATTGCAGACTTAGAAGTACAACGGACATGCAGAGTCGAATCTATGGTTTTTTTATTAATTCCCATTGCACCCTTTGCTACCTCTACGTTCTGAATGTCGGGAACGACGGTATATACCTAGAGGTACCTTTCAATCAACTGGCCAAAGGTTCTTCTCAGGACGTTGTCATCAATGTGACTATTCGTCATGCGAAATGAAGACATTTTGCAGTGACTTTATTATGTCAGCAGAAACACCAGAGGTTTGTTAAACTCCAGTCGACGTAATCGAATGTATTCAGACAAGAACGCTACCTTCCTCAACTTACAAATGGTAGCTTTCATGTCTAGGTAAGAGGACGAGGATAGAGCGGAGGTAAAAGAAGGGTACCTAGTAAATAGTACTGGCAGAAATGGCAAACGAGAAAATGGTTGCAGCGCTACTAATCTTTCCGTTGTATCCCAGGGATGTCAAGTAGTTGTGAGTTACTTCACTCGAAATGATGCAATTCTTTCTCTGAAGAATATCACACTTGATCCATGGTTGAACATTGTCTATCAAATCAATGCCTCTCAGTCTTTGTCCATCGCCCTTTGGTTTTTATTCTGCGAACCTCCTGTCCCTTATAGCCTTGTTTATGGAATTGTTTGAAGTCAACCTTCCTTTTCTATTCCTTTTCAGTATCGTCCGTAGAACTGTAACAACCAAAGTCAAAGTAAAGTGACGCCAACATAGGTAAGTAACTTTTCATCTTCCCTTTAACCATGTCCCATTTATCGGTGAAATACATTTTTTTCATCATTCGTTCCTGACCCCTTTGGGAAGCGCCACCCACGGTAAACACCACGCAAAACGACAATAAAAGTCAAAATACCGTAAAGGGCACCCTCATCCTGCCACCGAAACGGGCCAGAAAGAGGTGTATTAAAGAGAAACATCGAACTAGAAGGGAAAATGTTCAAATAAGCGAATTTTCAGTAAACCCATTCATCATCAGAAAAAAAAAAAATGGCTCCGTAGCTCCCTAACCCCGTCCGACTCGACTAACCAGCCAAACCAAGTGGTAATCATTGGCGTAATCAACAATCAATCAAGGCAATCCCAACCAAGCCATCTTTGTCCGAGCATGACCATCCCGATTCCTCTTTTTAGCTGACCACATCAACTTTTGATAGTTCAATCCAGTCATTGTCGACAACGCCAAAGACTCAGGTGATAGTATAAAAATCATTAACGCGACACGCTTTCCATCCAGCCATCCAGCCATCCGTCCATCCATCCATCCATCCATCCAAAGCCAAGTATGTTGCAGGAGACTCTTAGGCAGTAGTATCCATTGGACCACCAGAAAAAGAAGCAAAGCACTGGCGGCAGGGACACTATGACTCCGCCTTGGGAGCTTCTTCCACGGGGGCGGTGGTGGGAGGCTCAGAGGCCTCAGTCTCCGGTGCGGCAGGCTCTTCGGTGGGAGCAGACTCTGGCGCGGCGGGGGTCGGCTCGGGAACAACAGAATCGGCTTCCGGGGCCGGGGCCGGGGCTGAAGCCTCAGTGGGCTCGCTAACGGGCGCAGGCTCTGGCTCTTGGGCTTGTTCTTGGACGGGTTCGGGCGCGGGTGCCGGAGCCTGCTCGGGTGCTGCCTCGGGTGCTGGCGCAGGGGCAGGGGTGGCTTCGTCGATGGCCATAGGGGTGGGAATTGGCTGCTCTGCAGGTGCTGGCTGCTGCTGTTCCGGCTGCTGTGGCTCAACAACTTCTGCATAGGGCTCGGTCTTGACGTTTTCGTCCAAGCGGATCTTCTTGTGGCGTCCATTATCCTGAGATTCGAGAGCATCCTTGACGTCCTTGAGCTCAACCTCGAGCTCATCAAGGCGTCTCTTGAGCATATTCTCCCTCCTGTGGCTTTCCTCCAGTTCCTTTTGCAGCTGCTGATGAGCTTCGCCCATGGCATCGATCTGGGCGCGAAGCTGCGCTTCAAGCTTGCCGGGCTCTGAAGCTTGTCGAATGTTCTCTTCCGTCTCGAGTTGGTGAAGGCGACCGCGGTAGAGCTCTTGGATGACCTCCAACTCGCTGACTCGGGTCTTCAGGCTGGCATTGGCAGCGAGGAGCTGCTCGTGGGTTTGTGGCATGTGCTCGCCATTCATGGGCGATGGGGCTCGGCCGGGAGAGGCAGTCGGGACGCCAAATCCGGGAATCTGTTGGGCTTGAAATTGGTACTCTAGGCTGTGATCAATGGGAATGTGCGGATTGTATACGTTGGGGGTGCCGGTCCGCGAAACGGGCGAGTTATCGTCGACGGGGTGGCCATTGATGGACTTCTGGGATGCTCTTCGGGCAGCAGCGGCAGGGTTGTTGGGATCCATCATGCCTACTCCTCCGTTCATGTCGGCGGTGGCAGCTAGGTTCTGCTGCTGCTGCTGTTGTTGTTGCTGCTGTTGCTGGGCACACACAGTTAGTTTACTGACTGAAGCTTGCCGAGGTCGGACGGATATGAACGGCTTGCCTTTTTCTGCTTGGCCAAGTCAGGGCGCATGGTCTTGACGCGGTTGCGACTCTTGATGACATCGGTCTTTAGGGAGATTGGGCGTGGACGGCCATGCAGCTTGAGGAAGAGACCACAGGCATTGCAGAGGACCTGGCCCATCTCGTCGCGGCGCCATAGCGGCGTTGTCGAGGTCGCGCAGTTCTGGCACGTGGGCTGTGTGGTTTCGCGATCATGGTTAGCCATTGTCGCCATGTTTGCTGTTGTTGGCGGTGGTGGTGGTGGTGGTGGTGGTGCAGGTGCGCTGTCGGATAAGAGATGGGAACCTCAATGGTATCGAGAGGGAGAGATAGAAGGCCGATTAGATGCTGGCGATAAGCCAACCTTGATAAATAAATGCGGGAATGGAGTGGAAGCTGGTGAATGAGATAGAACGTGGAGGGATGTCGATAAGAACGAAGCACGGAAATGATAAGGAAATTTTTTGACGGGGCCGCTTCCAGGTTTGGGGCGCTGCAGCCCAGTGGGTTACCACCAAAGAAGTGGGCTGTTGCGATAACAACCCGGTCGGGCCATGGAGGGGCTTAGATAAGCAGCCAGAATTCCACCAAAACCCGGCTCTATGGCCAATGGCAATCGTTGCCATTCTCAGCAAACCCGTGGCCTTGGCTTTTCGTGACGTTGATCCATTGCCAACCGCCCGATTGTGTCGCAAGACGCGACTGGGATAATGCGATACGCGATAAGGGGGACAGATACAACAACACCAATATGGAGTAGACTTACCAAGTTGCCTCCTGGACCTGGATGCGAGCTGGCAGCTGGAGAGGTGCCTGGAGGAATCATGGGAGGAGCGGCCATGGTCATGGGCCTGCCATCCATTGCAATGTCAGCAAAGTTGGCGCATCGCGGTTACGTGTCAAGCAGAGCCACCAATGCCAATGCGCCTTGTACCACTGCTTCTTCTTCGGCATCTGTGAACCCAATTGACTGAAAACTAACCTAGGCTGTGGTGATGTGACTGTCGCCGGCGTATTGTTGTTGTTGTTGTTATTGTTATTGTTGTTGTTGGTGGTGACGGTGGTCGTGGTGGTCGTGGTGGTGGTAGTGGCAATGGATGCGATACCGGGCAACATATGCGACATGTTTTGAGGCACCGAGGCCTGGGTCGACGTCGAGCTCGGTCGGGATATGGGTTCGGGTTCAAGCGTGGTCGGCACTGGCAAGGATGGCGATGCCGCCGCGGGCTGCTGTTGCGTCGTGGGATCCTCCATTATGACGGCTTGAACCGGAGGCAGCTCCAACTCGGTGGGTGGTGTAAATGATGTTGGATATTGCGGATGAATAAGGGGAAGAAGGCCCGGAGATCGAGTCGAAGCCAGCTTGACTTTCACGGCGGTTGAAGGCGGCGTCGGTGCCAATTGACCCACTCGTGGTGGATGCGAGCGAGACCGTGGGCCCGTGACCGGGATTGCCAACTTCGGGATCGAGACTGCGCAGGCGGAGGGAGGTGCGGGTGTGTGGTGGTCGAGGTCAACGTCCCAGAAATGACGTCTGTGCTTATGATGAATTCGATTTGTTTCTTTTCCTTTTCTCTTCTTCTCAAGGATAGACAACGACAATTGCCGTCGATCTTGGCAAAGGTCACAAGAAGCAGCGATACCTGAAGGTCTTGGGGTTCGGGATAAAGACCGACGCCAGGGATACGAAGGGGAAATCGAAGGGAGTAGTGTAGAATGTCGCGGGGCCGAAGAAGAAAAAGAAGGGGAAGATGTTGCAGGGACGGAAGGAGTTCTGATTCTTGGCGACACAAAACCGAACCTACCCCTTTCTGACGGAAAACGTTGATGGATTTCGAAACCTCGTGCACGGAATGCTGTAATCCGTGGCGTACCACAGTGCAGATTGTGCTTGCCCGATCATGATGACCACAGCGCGCCAGGGTCGTCAGATCTTTGCAGGTTCTCATTGGGCGAACCTGGGATGATTTCTTGGTTCTTCAGCTGGAAAACCAACGACGAACGTTATCCAGCCTTACCGCGACTTTATCACGGCGAACCTGAAAATTGCTGCTGTTAAGTTCGTCAACTTTGACTCGGGCGGGATTCGATGCTTCACCATCAATTACTTCAGCGTATCTTGAACACCTTGGTGAGATTTTACCGACGGTACAGGTGTCAACAATGGCCCTGCTGGGAGTATACAAATCACGTTGAGACCCCAGCAAGTCAAAACGCTCTTGTCGCCAATCCCACCATGGCATATCAAGACCTTTTGATGTCGCCAGCACGTGTGATTTCTTGTTGATGTTCCGTGCCGTGCCGTGCAAGCCCCTGTCATGATAAGCTAGTATGTAGATAAGATAACATCTACAACCTGGGGGGAAAAAACAGCTGAAAGGAGCAGATGGCCAAGAGTACTTGGATAGACTCGTTGCGAAGTACAGCAGGACAGTAATGACAGAACCAAACTTCCACCTCGCTGAGATTTGAAATAACTGAATCCGGTCGTTTTCTTATATTTGCTCCTTTTTTATGCTGTTGTCGTCCTCAATGAAAATACCAGGTTCCAAAAGTTACAACTTCCATGCAAGTGGAAGTTCCAGTTATCAGATAAGGAGCTGCCCCTGCATCTGCCAGCTGGCCGCTGATCCTGTCGCGCTTCTGCAGCCGGAACTCAACCTGCAAGAAGCGCCGCGCCCCCACTCTTACCAGCTGCGGCAGGCTTGTGTTCCAAAAATTTCCATCCGTGCAGCGCGATTCGGCTGGCCATCTTGCCATACAATCCCTTCAACAAGCCATTTATCAAATCCAACCACCAGACCCAAGTCGCTCGCCCTGATATCGTGACCTGTCGCACAACCTCAATCGAGACCTCTGATTATTCATAAACATCAACAGCCCACAAGAGCCCCGAGAAACACATTTACAGCCAAAATGCCGTCCACACACAAGAAGGAGAAGCCGTGGGATACAGACGACATCGACAAGTGGAAGGTCGACCCTTTCACCAAGGACGAATCCTCCGGCCCCTTCCTCGAGGAGTCTTCGTTTATGACCCTATTCCCCAAGTACCGCGAGCGTTATCTACGAGACTCGTGGCCACTCATCACCAAGGCCCTCGACAAGCACGGCATCACCGCAGTTCTCGATTTGGTGGAGGGTTCCATGACAGTGAAGACGACAAGAAAGGTACGGCGGATGCGTTTGTTGTCTTTATAGTCACCACTCTTTGCTAACTCACGTCCAGACATATGACCCCGCAGCTATTCTTAACGCCCGCGATCTCATCAAGTTGCTCGCCCGTTCAGTACCAGCCCCACAAGCGATCAAAATTCTCGAAGATGGCATGGCCTGCGACATCATCAAGATCCGCAGCATGGTACGGAACAAGGAGCGTTTTGTTAAGAGGCGCCAAAGAATTCTCGGACAGAACGGCACAACGCTCAAGGCTCTCGAGCTTCTCACACAAACATATATCCTCGTGCACGGAAACACAGTGTCGGTAATGGGTCCTTTCAAGGGTCTGAAGGAGGTGAGGAGGGTTGTTGAGGACACCATGAACAACGTTCACCCAATTTACATGATTAAGGAGTTGATGTAAGTTTTGCGCCTGCACGCCCACTTGCGACGCCCCACAACAACAATAACTGACATGAGAAAACAGGATCAAACGCGAACTCGCAAAGGACCCCGCTCTTGCCCACGAAGACTGGTCTCGTTACCTCCCCAACTTCAAGAAGCGCACGCTTTCCAAGCGCCGCGTCCCCCACGTCGTCAACGACAAGACCAAGAAGAACTATACACCCTTCCCCCCTGCGCCCGAGAAGAGCAAGGTGGATCTCCAGATCGAGTCCGGCGAATACTTTCTCGGCAAGGAGGCCAAGCAGCGGGTGGCGGAGCAGGAGCGCGCAGAGAAGGCCAAGCAGAAGAAGGAGGAGAAGAAGCGCGAGCGCGAGAAGGAGTATGTGCCGCCCGAGGAGTTGACGGACAAGAAGGCCAAGAAGAGGAAGACGAGCGACTAAGCTGGTACAAGTGGTGCAATCCAAAATATGGGGGCGGTGGAGGTGGAAATGGAGTTGAGGAAGACGATGATGAAGAGAAAGAGAAAGGATCCTGGAATCCCATGATACCCATACTTCAGCAGACGATTGAGATTTCTCCTGCTTCGGGATCCAAGGGTGATCTGGTTGCTAAATTTCACCAAAAGCCTTTGTCAAATGTGTTATCAAAAACAATGACTTGTCCAGAAAAGATGTCGGTTCTTGAATCTGTCGACATTTCGAAACCCAAGGCCGAAACAAAACCCGATGACGATCGCGAATAAAGCCCGATGTGGCAGACCCGCACCACAACCGGGCTGCTCCACCCCGGCGGATCGCAAACCAGGGGCATCACAAGGCGGGCCGAGGCAGTTGCATCATTGGAGCGGGATCCGGCAACGAATGCGGGGGAGAGTGGGGGCGGCCATTGGTCGGTGGCAGGGTTGGTGGGAGAGGCTCAATGACAGAGTGACAACACCCCTTTCCCCGGGTCCAATTGATAACAAATCTGGCCGATGTCGCAACTGATTTAAACTTGATGACCCTTTCCTTCTTTCACTTCTTGAACATACTTCAACACTCATCCAGTGGATTGGCCTCGGTAAAACACAACCCACACATAAACACAACGCCAAGATGCCTCTCCAACTCACTGTCAAGAAAATTGACGGTAAACCCGGCCAGGTTTACTACCCGTAAGTGTTTTGTTCTTCCTCTTCACATAACCTCACCTTTCTTCTCCCCCATACATATCCCCATCACCACCACCAACCAACTCACTCCCACCATCCTCCCCGCATGACTAACCCTCGGCCTCCCCATCTAGCCTCCAACTAAACACCATCCCCAAACCAACCCCCGGCCCCGGCGAGCTTCTCATCCGCCTCCGGTCCTGCGCCCTCAACCACCGCGACCTCTTCATCCGCCAACACCTCTACCCCGGCATCTCCTTCGAGCAACCTTTTCTCGCTGACGGCTACGGCGTCGTCGAGTCCACTGGCCCTTCCGTCTCCCCTGCCGCTTCCCAGCTCGTCGGCAAACCCGTCCTCATCACCCCCAGCCGCGGATGGATTTCCTCCCCCGACGGGCCCGACGACCCCAACCAGCCCTGGACGGTCATTGGCTCATCTCAGTTGACCGACGCCGGCACGGGGCAGGAGTACATTGTTGTTCCCGAGGCGGAGGCAGTACCCGCGCCAGAGCATCTGAGCGCTGCTGAGGGCGCAGCCCTCCCGCTCGTTGGACTAACGGGGTGGAGGGCGTTGGTGACCAAGGCGCAGGCCAAACCGGGGCAGAATATTCTCGTGACGGGAATTGGGGGTGGTGTGGCTTTGCAGATGTTGCAGTTCGCGGTGGCCATGGGGTGTAATGTCTTTGTGACGTCGGGTAACGCGGAGAAAATCGAGAAGGCGAAGAAGATGGGAGCCAAGGGGGGCGTCATTTACAAGGACAAGGATTGGGATAAGCAGTTGATGAAACAGTTGCCGAAGGACAGGCCGTATCTGGATGCGGTGGTGGATGGAGCGGGTGGGGACGTGGTGGCGAGGAGTGTTAAGCTGTTGAAGTCGGGAGGCGTGATTAGTAGTTATGGCATGACGGTTTCGCCTAAGATGGATTGGTTGATGCAGGCGGTGCTAAAGAATGTGGAGTTGAAGGGGTCGACGATGGGGAGCAGAAAGGAGTTTGAGGATATGGTGGCGTTTGTGAGAGAGAAGGGAATCAGGCCGGTGGTGAGTAAGGTGGTGAAGGGACTGGATAATTTGGAGGGGATTGATGAGTTGTTTGAGGAGATGAAGGAGGGAAAGCAGTTTGGCAAGTTGGTGGTTTTGATTGATGGAAAGGAGGACCAGGACAAGAGTAAGTTGTGAACATTTCTGGCGCTGGGGAGAAAACGATGTGAGGAGGTTATAACTGATCATACCTAGTCTCAGTAGAGCACTAAAAGCATCAAAAAAGGAGCGATATCTTCCAATGTCTATACTCATTGAGCAAAAGGAGGACGCACGAACGATGTATTCTGACAACTTGCATATTAAATGAAAATAGAACACCCACACAAAAGAAAGAAAAGTGCGAAAGGAAAAAAAAGACAAAAAGAAGAGGACCCATCTCACCAGAACACCTTCCCATTTGGACGAGCTGGGAATCGAACCCAGGACCTTTCGCATGCTCAGAATAAACATGCTAAGCGAACGCTCTACCAACTGAGCCACACGCCCTCCGCGGAATAAAAGTGGAGATATGGGTGAAGGTGAAGGTGATTTGGGAAGTGGACGAGCTGGGAATCGAACCCAGGACCTTTCGCATACACCTAGGTAAGAAGTATGCTAAGCGAACGCTCTACCAACTGAGCCACACGCCCCTTAGTTATTGTTTGTTGGAGATGCGGCTCGGCTGAAGGGTTGATCACAGCGAGTGTAGGTGGTGGTGAATATCGATGTTCGGAAGGGAGGGGGAGAGATTGGGGTTGGCGGTTTGGGTATATAATTATTGCGGTTGCAACGGAAGGGAGCGTGATGTGAGTTGTTGCTAGGTGGATGAGTTTGATTTATTGCGAGCTGCAATTTGTTGGATTGTGGAAAGCTGCGCAATGATTGAATTGTTGTTGAGTGCCTGGGAAGTGGTGTAGCTTGTTGTTGTGTTGGTGAGGTTGGCTTCTTCGATCCTTACCGAGACTGAGGGTTTCAAACTGGTGGCCACTGCATCGTTTATTCTTGTGGATCAAGCTCTGAGGAAGACCTGGTGGGCTGCTATTGGCGTTCTCGTCATTGGTGTGCAAATACTAAATGGAGGAGGAATGTGCAAAGGCGTGCGGAATGGAATCTGTTTGGGAAAGGGTGTTGTTGGTCGTGACCATCATGACTCGCAGCCGTGTCTGGGTACTTGCCTACCTTTACCGTCGATGCTCGCCAGTGATCCACAGCATGGATGGTTTGATGATCCAACACTTTCCTTGTTTGGGGCCTTACAGTCGGCCAAAAGCCAGCGAAATGGTCAGACAAAAACAAGATAGGAAGGTATCCGATGTGTTGTGGTACCGGTGTGATTCTTCCCGCCGTTTATGTTGGCGCTTGGAGGGAATAGCAGGTACGATGCGGCAGGCGTTTGGCTTCTATATGAACTCTTCCTGATCCTGGCCAGTTTTGCGCCATCTGTCTTCTTCCATCGTCTGTTATTCTTCGCCACCATTTGTTATTCCTCGGTTTACCGCTCAATATCTGTAAAGCCGTTCATTCTTTTCATTTTTTTTTTGGGTCGCCCGAGCATCAAACCTTTCTCTCGATCACGTCCTCTCCACAGTCTTGACATCAACGACAATATTTCGACCATTCTTGCCCGACTTCGCTTATCAGCAACTGATATTACGCATCGCATCGTTCTCTACGCGAGCCCAAAGAAGCCATGCCGTTCAAGGAGCGTTCATTCCCCCCCGACTGGCACACAATGGACGACACCGAGAACTGGTCCGTGGAGGCGCTCCACGGACTCAGAAAGCTGTGCAGGATGCTCGACATTGAACTTCATGTCGAGGATGATATACCAAAAGATTCGGAACAACTTTTGAATGAGCTGATGAAACACTTCGGTCTGCCCTACCGGGATTTGATGTCGTGTTGGGTACACCACGTGAAGAACCACAACCATTACGACGAATACCTAAGTGAAGCAAAGAAAAACAACTATATTCTGCTAAAAGCCGAAAGATGGGAAACAATCACCGAGCCATCGTGCTTGACGACGCTTTTTAGGCTCTGGTCGCCGGCGGAGAGCATGGGTAAAATTGGTGTACGTATTGGTTTGAAGGGCTGTAGTTGTATGTGTCGCTTCTTGCAGGTGAGTATCTGCCGTGGTCCCTTCTATTTGAACAGACTTTCTGACCAGATGTGCCAATTACAGGGCCAACGTATGAACGATTACTGCGAACATATTATATGTGAGCCCCCCCCCAAGTCGGAGAAGCGAGCGAACATCCTGTCTCAGAAAAACCTGGCACTCACATGTTTAACTGAACAGATGTCCTTCGCTTTATCCTCAATTGTCCCAAAGAACTCCCCTTCCGTGATGCCTTCACTCGACCGGAATACGATAGCATTTTCGCCCATTCTTACCCAGCTCAGGCCCTCCGGAACGCCAAATCTCCCAATGAAGACTGGCGCAAAGTCCTAGACAGGATCCCACACGAAGCCGAAGTGATTATCTATGCCACCAAAGAAGACGAACTGCTGGTCTGCGTCAACTGCTTCCAGCCGATAAACGGCGGCAATTGCGCTCAGCCCTGCCTTGGCTGTGGAAATTTGATCCATCAAGACTGTTACAAAAAAAATACGCCTACGCTCGACTTTTTACGATTGCGACATCCCAAGCCTGATGCGAAAAAATGCGCCGTGTGTCAGGAAAAGCAGAGATGGGAAAAGTGGACTGAGTCACAAGGACCGCCACTGACAGGGGACTACGAACCAAGCGAAGAGGAGGAGATGAAGGATGAGTCTCTTAAACCGAAATTAATGAGAATAAAATACCTCAAGAACGGAAAATGTTACAAATTTGAGGCCAAAGAAGAAAGTTCGACATGAGCACCAACGGCGAAACGGGATAAGGGATGACGCACAATAAGCGGATATAACATGGCTGGTTTTGGTATTTGGGCATTTTCATTTCCTGTCGCACTTGATCAGCGGAACAAGCTGCAGTTTAGAAGATTGCCAGGCTACTCCGGGCATGCACCGCTATGTAACAAGCACTTCCGACTCTTATAAATATATGGTCCCATCCCTGTAACTTTCGGCACTTAGACCGTTCCTCCAGACGCGCAAAGATGTTTCTTTCGTCCTGACTCGACCACCTACAAACGTGCAGGTGGTCAACCAAGACGGAGCTTCGGCGTCTCACAACTTCCACCCTCCCGGCATCTTCAAAGGCACCTTCAGCATCCCATTCTTTGGCATCCTCCCCGCCCGTACGTTAACCTGTAGCGCCTGGTGCAAGAGTTTCGGCTCCGCCAGTCCCGAGTCGCGCTCCTGTCTCCAGGTGACGAACTGGTCTTTTGTTGTTCCCTCTTTCAGGTGCTTGTTCAACCGCTTTTGGTCGGCGACGGTGGTGTAGGGCTGAGGAGAGCGGGAGTCGGCGGAGGGGTAATCATGGCCTGTGTAGATTCTGTAATGGGCGGGTAGGGAGAAGAGTGTTTGGACTGAATTGTATCTGTGGGGAGGGAAGGGGTTTGTTAGTTTAGTGTCAGGGTCTGATGTTAAAGATTGTGAGGAGGAAAATGAAAAGAAAAAAAGAAAAATTGAAAAGAAACTTACAGTGCGTGTGCATCGCCCCCAGGAAAGTCGCACCGCGCGGACCCAATTTCGGGATCAAAGAGGGAATCGCCGCAAAAGATATTCGCTGTCCGTCCGTTTTTGTTGTTTTTGCATCAGCATCAACCACCCCTATCCAAGTACACAACCCAAACAAAAAAAACATCATTAAAAAACTTACATCCAACCATATACCCAACATGATCCGGCGTATGCCCCGGCAAATGCTTCACCTTGACCTTCAAGTCACCCACACGAAACTCCTCGTCATCCTCAAACACCCGATCAAATACCCCCTCCCATTCCTCCCTGGGAAGCCCGTAACTTTCCGCAACCCTTTTTTGGACTTGCACGATCCTTTTGCCTATGCAAATCTCGGGCTTTTTGGTACCCCCATTTTTCTCATCCTCCTCTTCATCGTCATCATCACTAGCCAGTTGGGTTTGCAGATAGCGAGAAGCAGTGAGGTGGTCGGCGTGCACGTGAGTTTCGAGGATTTTCACAATCTTGTAGTTGTGGGAACGGATGAGAGAGAGGAGTAGGGAGTCGGCGGTGGTGGTGGAGATACGGGCGGTGGCGGGGTCGAAGTCGAGGACGGAGTCGATTACCACGGCGTGGAGGGTGGAGGGGCAGGCGACGAGATACGTGAATGTTGAGGTTGTAGGGTCGAATAGGGGGTGGATTAGGGGTTCATGGTCTTGAGGGGTTGGTGAGGACATTGGTGGATGGATGGGTGGGTTGGACGAGTTTGATGGATGGAGATGTTGCCTGTGCGTGGTGATTGTGTGCTTGTTGAACTGTTGTGGTGATTTGAAAAATAGGTGGACTACTATTGCATGGGTTGCTTTATATCGTTTGAGGACGGACGGTTGGGTCAAGAGGTAGCGATATTCAGTACCCGGACGTCATCCATCTCGTGTCAGATGTTGTTGACCCTTTTCGTGGCGTATACCATGATCGAGAATGTGGTCGCCGACTGCTTAACTTGCTTGTAAGGGGCTCATTCATGCCCGGCCAGACTCGAGAACAAAACGATTTTGGAATTAAGTTCACCCCAATTGTGATGTCAATCTTCCGATCGGACAAACACCTTGTGCCAATGGCCGTTAGGTCACTGAACCCGTCGGCAAGGACAATGGCCGGATAGACTTCCATGCACGGCGGTCGGGCCCGGAACTCGGAGGCACGGAGCGGGACGGGTTTTGGTAGTTGGCCACTCCATCATGTTTCCGGAAGTCGGTCCCTGAAGGTCTGGTTCCTTGACGGTGACTTCGTTTATCCGCCGGACGGTGCATGCTTATACTGATTCCCGACACCCTTGACAGCTCTTGTCAGCAAGGGGTCTTTTCGATGATTAGACAAGTCTGTAGGGGGTAACAACAAAGTGGTCGCCGACCTGTACCATGCTAATAATAAACAGCATGAGGGGATCGACAACCCATGGGTGGCGTGAACCAGTCGATTTCTATCTTTGGCTGGTTCGATAGACCAGGTCAACACGTGTGAATCCACAACCAGAAGAATAGGTCACAAAACCGTTGAGAAGAGGTCGCCGTCCATATCGTCCAATCCGGGGTAGCGTCGGGGTCCACCAGTCCAGCATGGCATGAGCCACTAGACTAGACACTCGGCGATGATGCGCGCTGTCGGCGTTCTTGGGTAAATTCGTATTGAACGCCGAACATATCGGCGAGTCGGGGATCTTTTCGAAATACACTACAATGACCAGATGAGAGGGTACGTACTTGAAGTGGTCGCCGACCACTACCTTGTCTATATTTGACAGCACGAGGCAATACACGGGTAAATCGGTTTACAAGATCGAGAATGCCATGTAGTAGACCTCCGGTATTCATCTGGAACTCTAGTTCCCATGGTGAAATACGAAACAGGGTCGGCATGGCAATGTCCCTTGACACTTCGCTTAACAGGTCGCCGTCCAGGCTATCCCGTCAAGGCGGTAGGGTAGCATAAGCCGTAGTGCCACTCGGCGAGGATATACGCTGTCGACGTTTATGGGTCCAGATGAGGTACCTTGTCCCGTTCTACACTATCGGTAAATAGGGAGATCCCCTTTGTCATGGTAAGCATGTAAGGGCACAGAAAGTGGTCGCCGATTGCCCCTTGCTCATGATTGGTGGCATAAAGCATAGACTGGCCGGCGTTCATCTAAAAATCGAGGTCCAGTAGGCGACTCTCCAGCCGGGTTAACACGTAGGTTCTACCAGGGAGGGAAAAGCGGCTTCATAGCACTGATTGAACAGGTCGCCGCGGACTTTTCCCCGTAACGGTTCGACGATCCACGCCGTCCAGTCCGGGGTAGCCGCGGGGACCACTCTAGCATGAACTCAATCAGCACTCCGCGAGAATGCACCTTGTGAGCTTGTGTGAATCCGTTCATGCTGGTTGACGACCTCATCGCCAACCAAAGATCCTCCCCGTGATAGGTTGATGCCATGAGACTTCCCCGGAGCTGTCGAAAGTGCCTGGCCCGAAGATATCCTATTCAAGCTTGGATGCGTCGGTAGGTCAACTCGTCGGCGAGCCGGTGACCGCCTTAGCAGACGTTACGGCAACCTCATGGGTCTTCCCTGGGTCTGTCAGACTGTTAAAGCTTTGATGAGCAGTTTGTGCCTGGTCTATTACATTAGAGTGCCCGAGCTCAAACGCCACCTGGAGCCTAGTTACCTCTGGCCTTTGGTTGTCAAACTCAGCTCGTCGTCGCCGTCGTTGTGTGAATGACTTCGTTGCAACTGACAAAGCTCTGAATAAGTGCCAAGCAAGCTCATCGCATCGCCGCCACTACTCCTTCGACCCCTCGTGTAGCTTTTGATGACGACAGAATGGGCAGTTCAAAAGCATCGCGAAGTCGGACCATTGAAGTCGCCGTCTAAATAGGGGCCCCTGAGCGTCAACAGGTCCCCGAGAAGTACCTATGTACCTTCCCCAGATCCCCGAACAGCATCAAGTGGATCGTCGGCAGTCAAGCAGCAGGTCGCCGTCTCCGCAGATGAGGTGCCCGAAAGGGATTTCGAAGTAACGCCGTACCGATCAAAGTCCCCGAAGAGCATCGAAAAGAGGTCGCCGTCACAACCAATAACCAGCCGTTTCAAAAGCCCGTAGCCCTACGAGGTGCCCGACTCCTGTCGTCTCCGTCTTGAAATCCCCGGAAACGCCATCAAACAAGATCCCCGAAACGAAGCACCCCTTTCCCAAAAGGGACAAGTCACCAAAGTCACCGGCGACATTCTTTTCTCGGCGATCGAACCGATTCGTGATATTTGTGCGACTTTCTGAGCGAATACGTACAAATCGTGCCATGGTTCCGGCGATTTCAGGGCCATGAATCTGGCCAGATACCATGTAGGTCATTATGGACTGATGGGAAGGTTAAACTATCCAATAAGCAAGGGGAGTGGGGTGGTTTAACCTATGGTCGTCCATGCGGCTGATTGTTATTGCGCCGTCCCGTCGCCGCCTAGAGCGCGCCCCCGGATGCAGTGTTTGTGCATGATTCCAAAGTCTGGTGTAGCCCGACAAAGAGGACGGCGACAATGTTTTGGGTTTGGGTTATCCTCGCTTCATTCATAATTGGGGTTACCTAATCAAGGGACACTGGGTTGTTGATCGGAAAGGGGTTGTTCGGCGATGTCTGAAAGAGGAGGGAGGTGTTGGTTGTCGTCGTCGTTGTTGTCGTTGTGGAGGTTCCCGAAAGACAGGCGGCGAAGAAACAGGGATTGAAAGTGACACGCGGGAAACAGGGGGGTCGCCGTCGCCGTCCAGAACATTTTCCCGGGGAAATTTTTGACTTGTGATTTCTCAGCGAATCGGATCATAACGGGCTCCACTGGGATGCCGACCCGACCAAGGCAGGTAACCACTGCGGGCAAAGTCGAGGGTTTCCGGGGTTTTCAACTTCTCTCTCCTTTCAACAACATCAACCGAGATCGCCGACCATCATGACCGCGTCTCCTTCAGTGAATTTGGTGTTTGCCGTTGCCATTTCCATTTTTTGCCTCGGATTATCCGCACTATGTACCGCGCCCAAGTGTTGCTGCCATCGTTCCATTTACATACGCCTCATTCCAATGTTCTCCTACCCTTTTGTCCGTATGTCTCAGCCTCAACCTCTCAAAACCCAGGGAGTCGGCAATTGGCCGAGTCTCCTCTAACCACCATCCCCATCAACCATTCACACGTGCGCGCCACGAGTAGAAGAAGCAAAACCCGCCAGCCCGTCTTTGGTTATTCATAATCTTGGCGTCACGATATCACGAGGGACATGCATCTATGAGGTTTCTATCACACATCTGGGAAATTCCGGGGGATGCCGTCGAATCCAGGTGACCTTCCAAGGCATCAAGCCAGCCACACTGACACCGTCAAAAAACACTTCAAGGAAGCTGTTCCAAGACAGTGTAAATATGGGAATGCCGACTCCAATCCCAAACATTCGGGCAAGCTTCTCGTTCGGCACCAGTTCAGACTCAGACAAGGGAGGACCGGAAGACGATCGGAGGCTTACTGAGGACTAACAGTATCCCTGCAATCTAGCTCACTCAACTGCTAGCTCCTGTTAGCGCTCGGTTAGTCTCCCCGACACCCGCCTGGCCCGCTTTGGAGAATTGCCTAATTCCGGCCCCAAATGTCACAACCACCTTGTGACCCACCGAACCCGCCCGGTGACCCAGCGCCGCCCGATTTGCAGGGAAATCGACAAAAGGAAACCGCCTCCAAAGAAAAAAATAATGAAGCGATTGCCGGCATAGGCCCACCCCTGTTAGTGCCCGTATGTACCTCTAGTGCCCGTAGTGTCCGTGGTGCCCGCAATGCCCTCATCGGCGAGCACCTACACCCCGGCCCAGCAAAGTAGAGGGTGGACTTCCGATCGTCGCTTTCCGAGTTCCCGCATTGTCAGTGTTGCGCTACAATGGACGCCGATACGGAGCCCCCTTCTTCTTTATTCCACCTTGAATGACGGGAGTGACCTAGTGTCCGTTTGTGCATAATAAAAAAATCTCTCGGCCTTTCTCTTCTCTTTTTTTTTCTTTCCGGTTTTGTCCTCTTTTCTGTTTGGTTCAAGCTCCATTCATCAGTGTTGCTTCGCCATATTTGGAAATAATAACAAAAGTTGTGAATCTCTGACCAACCAGCCAGCCATCTTATACACTCACTTGAGTGTCATACACACCTGACACGAAACAAAACACAACATGAACACACTTGTCACGGGCGCCGCTTTCGGCGCGGCCCTTACTGTCTCGGGCGTCTACCAGCCCTCCGTCATCGTTTCTCAACTCAAGTTTGAGAACTGGCACATGATCCAAGCTTTCCTCACTGCGGCCGCCAGCTCTGCGTACGTTCCCTTCCTTTCCTTCCAACCCATCTTTCCCAAATCACCTCCGCTAACCAAACACTACTTGCTCTTCATAATATAGCGCCCTAGTCCACCTCCTCCAAACCCTCTCCCCCACCGCCTTCCCCCTCCCCCCACGCTCCTACTCCTCCATCTCCCTCTTCTCTCGCTACGACGGCAACCTCCTCGGCGGTATCCTTCTCGGCACCGGCATGATGCTCTCGGGCGCCTGCCCCGGCACCGTCCTCGCCCAAATCGGCACCGGCGTGCGTTCGGGTTTCTATGCTCTCGAAGGCGGCATCATCGGCGGCATTGTCTTTACCGGCTTTGTGGGGCCCTGGATCGCCAAGCGTAACGCGGCTGCCAAGGCCGCCGAAGCCGCAGCCAAGGCGAGGGGAGAGGGAGAGGAAAGCAAGGAACTGACCAAGACTGTTTATGAGAATCTGGGTGTGTCCAAATCGAATGTGTTGGTGGCGTTTGAGGCGATTTGCGCGAGCGTGGTGGTTTCTACTGCGTTGTGGACGAGCGTGGGGCCCGAGGCCAAGATCTCGCCTGTTGTGGGTGGATTGTGCATTGCTGGTGCGCAACTGCTGAGTTTGTTGCTCAGGAAGAACTTGGTGGGCACTTCGACGAGTTTTGAGGAGGTGGGCGACTGGTTCTGGGGTATCTTCAAGGGCAAAACGCTGCCGCAGAGGTATAACAACTTGTTGTTTGTCAGCGGCTGCGTGTTGGGTGCGAAGCTGTTGACGGTTGCGTACCCTGCTCTGGGCCAGGTCACCGACGTTGCCGTGTCGCCTGTTGCCGCGGGATTGGGTGGTTTCTTGATGATCATCGGTTCGAGGATGGCGGGCGGGTGTACTTCTGGTCACGGTATCAGCGGTATTTCGCTCCTGTCCACGTCGAGCTTCTTGACCATTGGAGCGGCTTTCGGTGCTGGTGCGTTGCTTGGCTTGTTGAGGGGCTGAGTTGGGGAGCGGTGGTGAAAACAACACGGAGAGAAACCCCCTTTTCTGACGTTACACCGATTACCATCGTGCATGGCACATATCAGCGATGGGATATCGGAAACAATCGAATCGGTCTTCAACATTCAGATTTCCTGTACATATTTCAGTACATCAAGACTTCAAACTTAGCATGAGATACCCGCCTTCATATGGAATACCATTATCACCACAGAACACCTTGAAACCAAATTCTCCGCATAACGTTTCTTCCTTCCATCTTTCAACCAGACATTTCCCATCAAAAATCGAAGACCTGATGTTGCCAGGCAGGCAGATCACAAGGCAAGTGCCACGAAATGACCAATCTCAACATCCCCTGTGTGTCCTACAGCACCTGCTCGCAGCCCTGATTTCAAAGCAAGCTGATGACCACTGGCTCAGACTTGACTTTCTTCGTTTTCTCGACCTTGATGATCTTCACTGGGGACTCCATTTCCTCCTTGAGGACAGCAGCCTTGTCTTCATGTTTCGTGTGCGCATCTTCTGACTTCACAGTCTTCTTCACCGCCATGATCAGCTTGTTTCTTCTGTACTTTGCACCCTTTCTCCCAATCTTTCCCGCGAGCCTTTCGTAACGAAGGGACGACATAACACGATTGGCCGGCTTTCGACGAAGTTGACATCGGAGCCTGCGAACTTTCTGCTTCAGCTTGCGAACCTTATGCTTTGCTGCACTTGAGACAGCGTCTTGGGCGGTTGCAGGCTGGTCTCTGGGCACCCCTTGCTCTTTCTTGACTTCCGTGGGCACTAGTTCGGCCTTCACCTCAGCGTTGCTGGGGTTCCAAGGACAATTTGGACAGCACAGGGGGCATCCAGTATCTCCTTCGCAGGCTGCTCGACGTGCACGATAGATGTTCTTGCATTTTTGGTGCGCAACACGGCCGCAAACTTGGCATTGATCAACGCCACGGCTGGCCTTGGCTTCCATGAAGCAGAGCTGGCAGTCCTTGTCGGAAATCATGCTGTTGATGTCTCGAGCTTTTACAAACTTCTGGGGCTTGAAGCCAGGCGGCGCGTTGGCAAAATATTCCCCAAATTCAACTTCGTTAAGGTAACCTTCATGATGCAGGCGCCTTGGGCACTTCACGACGTGGAGTTCCAAATCTGGGTATGTCCAAAAGTCAGTAATTATTTAGTCTGAGATTAGGTTACTTAGGACCACTAACAGAGTATATGTGCACAAGTTTCACTTAGCGCCCGAACCTCAAACTGTCGAGTGTTCAAGTTAGCTCTCTCTGTCCAATGTAAACTTTTTCCCCAGCACGGTGACCTACTTTATGATTACAGTTACACCCCCTTTCTTTCCCCAATCTGACAACAGCGTCTGATAATTCGATCACCATCACCGACGTAAACAAGTCTGGCAAGTCACGTTCCTCGACTCGAATCACTTGGAAGATTTGCCTCTTTGCATGAACAAGCACTGATTCGAGAGCCTTCTTGCAGGCCTCCTCGCCTGCAAGAAAACGTAGACCTGAGTCCTTTATTCGTGGAGTGCTTACCCATTCCACCTCGCAACGTTTCAACGCATTCAGCAACCGAAGAACGTCTCCTTCTCTCTTCACCTGACCATCGAGGCCACGCAGCTTGCATTGCTTCCAAAGGGTGAACTCATCGTAATCTTCCCACTTCGTGTCGTCAGGCAGCCGTTCCGCAGGGTCGACATCCTGCAGCCATGGAAGCGACATTGTCGAAGCAGGTCTGAAGTTGCAGGTAAGCGAAACTTGACGGGGTCGGCGGAAGCTCCGAGTGGTACGCGCATCAAAGCTGTGAGCAGGGGGGTAGGTGCTTCGAAACAGCGAGGGATTTGGGAGACGGTTGCAGAGGGAATTGCAAGACGGCCGACAGAGGAAGGAAAAAGAGTCCGTCGCAAAGTGGGGGAACCGGCTGTGAGAGAACTGATTTCAACAAGACCGGGACCGACTTTGGAAGAAGAAATCTTTTCAGACCGGATGGGGGCACGGTTCTCAACACTTTCCGTCTGTCTCGGTGAAATTGGATCACTGGCAGAGGAAGGCGCAGGCCACGAGCGGGGATGCCTGACGTTAGAGGTAGTTGAGACCTGCTTCTGTCGTTGAGGCACTCTCTCCCTGGAGGGCAGGTGCAAGCATTGGGTCTGGTCCAGTTGCGTAGTGATATTTCGCGTCATTGCAGGCTCAGAAGGAAGGTGCAGTGATGTTGACCGATAACGGAGATTGGTATGGCGGTGAATCAGATCAATTTCATTTGAAAGGGAAAGACTGTGGAGGGACTTATCGCATTATCCCGGCACGACAGAGCAGTCACTGGCGAGTCGTCGATTCCTTTCTCGTCGGTACCTTCCATGGACGGATTCATGAGAGCCCAATCAACCCGCCGCAATCGGGAGTCGTGGGATCTGCAAGAGGACTTCCTGTTTGTAGAGCTGACCCAATCCATCATTCACCCCTTCCCACCTGCATAATCCTCCATCAATACTGCCCATTCTCACCCTCACCACATCCCACACACCCAATCTCTCATTGAGATGGACCTCATACCTCCAAAGCGTGTATCTCTCCCCAACCAGGACACCCAATCAACCGTGGGCTGTGCACCGCAGGCACTTAGTTCTCACATTGAACACATTATTGATGTTCACACATCCCTTATCGGTGCTGCAATTGTCGCCGAGCGGGACCGAGCAGAGCCAGATGCCCGTGCAGCTTCTACCGTTTCCAGTCTTCCGCTCCATTGTTGGTTCCGTGGTTGAAGTAGACCGAGTTGGTGGTATCGTCGAAGGTGACATTGCCGAGACCGAAAATGACGTGGGTGTAGGTGCCGCTTTTGCTGTTGAGAGGTTAGTGGATGGCGACAATGACGGCCAGGAAAAACTGGAGGTTGGATTCGGTTGACTTTCAAGGGCGGAAGAGAGAAGGCTAGCCGAGTGTACCTGGTGAACATGTTTTTCCAGGCTATGATGTCCACTTCTATCGGGCAGAAATGAAGCAATGGTACCAAATATTGCGGGCCGTGATCGCTCGTTTTTGAAGTGACCTCTACTGAAAATATCGTTTGTAGCGCGTGTAGCTTCGTCCGACTTGCCAATCTGATACCCGTCCTCAGCGAACGTCGCATGCGGGCCGTTAGTGTCAAAGGATCTTGTATGGAAACGCCTCCGGAAAGCTTACGGCGTGGATGCATGATAACTTCGACGGACAATATGCTTTGGTCAAGTATCATTGGAAAAGATGGGGGGATGAATAGGCGAAGATAACGCTTTGGCAGATACTTCCTCACTGCCGAGACGCCCAACCTTTATTATGACGATAGACCCTGAGATTGCGGACCCGGACTTTGGAGTACTCCTATCTGAGAATATGTTTGACATAAGTGGTACATGGGCAAATATCTACCCTTTGCAACAAGTTTCTCACTGCGGTACGTAGGTATTGTCCCTCCTCCCTTCCGACTGACTCTTGACCGAGGAGAATGGATTTCTCACACACGCCTTTTTCCTAGTTTCCCATAGCGATGGATTACACACCTGCATCTGCAGAACCTGTACCAGCGATGTTATTGATAAACGCTTTCAAGTTCATCTCTCATCGAGCGGTGAACATTGCTGCGAAGCTGTATTCTTGTAAGGATTGCGACCCCGACTATCTCTTCGGATTAGTTACCAGCGCAGTTGCGCTCGCATCTTACCACGGAATAGAGTTAAAACTTCTTTTCCTCATCAGAAGATCGTGCTGGTCATTGAAGCTATCCGCGACCATTTGCCGGATCATCCAGCATGGCAACGTTGCGCGGAGGACCTCGCAGTCGCACCTGACTTTACGGCCATACTATCTCGGCAAGATCCCCCGACTATAGATAAAAGGCTCCCCAGTCTCCATCATCTGCGGGCCTAGGGAGAAATGTAGTGCTGTGAAAGGTCACGCATTGGTGGCCAAGGCTTTTGATTCAGGTATTTCGCGATGGTTTTTTTTTTTTTTTCTTTTTTTTGCAAATTTTTTTTTTTTTTTTTTTTTTCTTGGGTTAGAATCCTTCTCCCCCAGATCAACCACGCTCTCGCTCCAACAAACCCTCACATAAGCACCACGGACTGGCTGCAGCATCCAAGTACTGGCAAGCAAATCGGTTCCCCTGGTGTAATTGAAAGTTTCTAAATTTACGAGCGCTCCGCCCACGTAATCTTCTGGAAATGTGATGGGCCGGTTTGGCGTTGACTTAGATCGCAGAGGCATATGCGAAGAGATCAGTGACGCGGTTGAGGAGTGGGATGGCCGATACAAAGATGAGGGCGTGTTTCGGTACTTCTAGTAGGGAAATCCATCGGAATGTCCCCGAGTGTCGGTTACGTAGAAATTGCGCTTCGTCACAAATTACCCGGAAAAACATGGAGTCCTTTGCCCTAGTCATCTCAGAGACGTTGGCGTGACCCTCAGCCTTGAGGGTGGCGCACGCCATCGCGAGCTGGCGGGCAGCAATGCGCGCAGCCTGTGCGCGGCGGACGGCAGGTGATTAAGCAAGATAGACGTTAGGTTGGTATGACATTGCTTGATGATCCAGTCAACCTTGACAGAGGTTGACGGGATGAGCACTCTTATATGACAAGCCGTGCGCTCTGCTGAGTGATGTGTAATTGGTGTACTCGGCGCCACACGTACGGTGGCCCAAGTGTGACTTAGGTCGTTTATAAAACTGGTCCAAGCTCCCATCTGCAGCCAGCTGTTGGCTATTTTATATCAACGCCTCAACTACACTTACAAAATTCAATACTCACGCCCAGACCTTGAACTTTGACTTCAACCTTCCTAGCTTCTTTCCTCTTTTCCTTTTTTCTCTTCTTCCTTCTTTCTTCCTTTCTTTACCTCTTCTTTTTCTTCTTCCCTTTTTCGTCTTTATCTTCTTCTTCTTTTTCTTCTTCCCTTTTTCGTCTTCATCTTCTTCTTTTTCTTCTTTCTTTCTTTTTCTTCTTTTCTTCCTGCCCCGGCCAAAAGGGGGGGGGGGGGGGGGGGGGGGGGGGGGAGCGGGATCCATTTGCATTGTCACCTTACCCCAACTCAAAAATTTGGAGAAGAACCAAGTCTAGGGTACCCTACTTCAAACCAAACCAAGCGATAAAAGCCAAGGTCTATTTGCACTACTACCTAAAGTCTTAGCTCCCGTTTGGAGCAATGAAGTAATGAAGTAATGAAGTAATGAAGTAATGAAGTAATAAAACAATAAAGCAATGAAGCAATAAAGCAATGAAGCAATAAAGTAATAAAGCAATGAAGCAATAAAGCAATAAAGCAATAAAGTAATAAAGCAATAAAGTAATAAAGTAATGAAGCAATGAAGCAATGAAGCAATAAAGCAATGAAGCAATAAAGCAATGAAGTAATAAAGTAATAAAGTAATAAAGTAATAAAGTAATAAAGTAATGAAGTAATAAAGTAATGAAGTAATAGGAGTTAATAGGAGTTAATGAGAATTAATGGGAGTTGATGAGTTTTAATAGGAGTTGAAGTGACTTTGCGGGAGACGGCTTATTATAGTCTCTATCATATAACCTCCGACAATAAGCTTCAGCGGACCCGCCCCACAATTATGTGGGTCTCCTCTCCTCGAACTTTTGTAAGAGGAGGT
The DNA here is from genome assembly GCF_000182925.2 of Neurospora crassa OR74A. Taxonomy (NCBI): domain Eukaryota; kingdom Fungi; phylum Ascomycota; class Sordariomycetes; order Sordariales; family Sordariaceae; genus Neurospora; species Neurospora crassa. The sequence continues at coordinate 5,018,463 of NC_026504.1, forward strand.
CTGTTACGGTTTTACGCGAAAACGTCGTCGGCTACAGTTGTATATATATAAATCGGCCTCAATAAAGACTAGAAATCTATAAACACTTGTAAATATCTTAATAATAATAAATCGTATTTAGAAACGGCTTACTTATTAAATATAGTATAAGTACGAACTTTTATAAATTTTTTTTTTTTTTCTATTATTACCTATATTAACTATTAACTATTTATTAGGGGATTACCTTTATCGGTTATAATAATTATTACTTAAGAAATAAGTATTGTATTTCTATTAACTTTAATCTAAATCGTTTAAAATTTAATTAAGATAATAGCCTAAGTAGATTATACCTTCGATGAAATTTTTACTTTTATCTAATATTTTAAAACCTATTCTAACCTCACTACATTACCTATACTAAATATAACTATATAGTAATATATTACTATAATTATTGAATATACGAACTTAAATAATTATAAATAATTTTAAATTCGGTTTATATATATTATCGTTCGACTTTTATTTAACCTAACTATTCGATTAACGTTTAATTAAACCCTATATTAGCCTCACCCTAAATAAATTAAATATATCTATTATATTATTTATTAGTATAATAATATAATTTTAATTACTATAACCGAATTTAGTAAAAGTATTATACTTTAAATAATATTAATCATTCTTCCTACACAAATTACATTACAAATTATACCTCTTACTTATCTTAATTAAAAATAAAGGAATATTATTATAATATATTTTAATACTAAACTCCTATTAATTAATTAAAACTTCTATAAAGTATATAAACCTACCCTATTTATTCTAATAGGTAATTAATATATTTAAATTAATATATTGTAAAATCGTATATATTCGGAATATTTTATATATATTCTCCTCGGACTTAAATAAACCCTCTATTACTAATTTCTTAAACTCTTTTATATTTTAAAATTCGCTATTCGGATAATATTTATTACTATTAATAAACTTTATACTATTTACTAATAACGCAACTTCTATACTTATTTCTCTAATTTTTATTAATTCCAGCGGACCCTACCCCTTTTAATCCTATAGTTCGAATGTATAGCTATATTAACTAAAGAATTAGAAATATATATATAAGAATATACTAACTTCTATCTATTTAGACAATTAATAAATTTACTTTAAATTATTCGTACCTCTATCGACCGGCCTAATATTAATATTATTTTTAATTCTATCCCCAAACTTAAAATACAAAACTTTAAACATCTTAAATTCCTCTTCGGCCCTACTTCCAATAATATTATCCCAAAAATAATTATTTATATTAATAATAAAAATTTAATTAATAAAGCGAAGAAGTATCTTATCCGCTCCTTAATTAAATATAGTCTCTATAATTAATCTAATATACATCTAACTATCTAAATATACTACTTATATATCCGCCCTATAAATTAAAATCGCTTTTATTATTAATTTATTACCCCCAAATCCTAATATTATATTATTATATCTATAATAACGTTAGGAATAGGAATAAATATCCCTAACGTAATATATATCGTATAATATAGTTAAATTAAATTTAAGGATATTTCGGATTTATAGTAGTATTTTAACCGCGCTATTTATAATAGTAAATATAGTTTCGCCTACTTTTTTATACCCTACTAATACTTTAACCAACTTAAATTCGAATTCGTTAAACCGTCTATATTAATAATACAACCTACCGACCCCTTACGTATATATAAATCCGATTCGTCCTTTATAATAAATACCCTATTTAAAATTATATAATTTTGATTATTAAACCGGATTACGAATATACAATCTATAAAAGACCCTATCTATAGTATATTCCTACTCCAGAACTTCTAATTAAAAAAGTAGATAAAGCGGAATAAAAAGTAACGAACCGACCTAATTAATAATTATCCTAATATATATACTATTACTAATATAATATATTTTTGCGAAGCCCTATTTAAAATACTATAAAATTATATCGACTACTAGAATTACTTACAAAGTACTTACTATAATAAATATAATTATTACTTTAATTAAATTAAATAAATGCCCCTAAAACCGAAGAAGCTTAGTACCCTTATACCTATAAATAAGGTAGGCTTATTCTTATTTTACTTCGAAGGTTTTTTTATAGAATATATTATATTTATATTTATAATATTAAATATCGATTTCTAATTACCGTACTCTATTCTTATCCCACCCAAAATATTTTAATAAATTATACGCTTAATAATTAGTAGAAGCGTATCCGTACGTACTATAGTAAATATAATAAAAGGTATACCCCTCCTATAAAATTAGGAGCACTTAAATTAATATAGTTCCAACCTCGTTACTAAATATATTAAACTATTCTCAATTATTAATATTATTTCAAATAATAAATATAAAAATATTTATACTAATAATATAGTATATAGTAGAGATAGTACCGCTTTACTTACTCTAATTATAAATCCTTTAGAAGCGGCCCTATATATTATTATAACCCTAGCCCTTATTATACTATTATATTCTACTTAGCGTCCTACATATAAAGGTCGACAACCGAAGTATAATAAACATTAAATTTAAATTAAATCCTCTTTCCTCCAATTAAAATCGAATCCCAATATTTATAGGCGTAAACAGGAACTATCTTAATTACTACTTTACTCCTATCGTTCCAATACTATCCCCTCTTTACTTTAGTAGGAATAGAGGAAATAAAATCTCTTTACTCTAATTAGAATAGAAGTAGTAAAATCCCTTTACTCTAATAAAAATAAAAATAATAAGGTCCCCTTAATCTAATAAGAATAAAAATAACCGAAGTCCCTTTACTTTAATAAAAATAAAAATAATTAATATAGGAAGGGTTTAGTAAAATAATTCTCTATAAAATGGAAGACGTACATCCTTTTAATAGGGTTTCTATATATATATAACCTAAAATTAATAAGGGAATACCTTATATAAATAATATATAAAAAAGCTAATATATATTACAATTTTTATAAATTATAAATTTCCGAATTATTAATCTACTCCTCTATATATATTTCTTTAATTTCCTTACCGAGATTTATCTATATACTAGTAACTAATAACTCCTTTATTAACTTTTTAATATACCTTATTATATCGCCCTTTTCTAACCACTCCTTAAATATCTTTTAAAAGTCTATAATAACTACAAACAAATCGCCTACGCTTAGAATTCTCCTTAGTAATATAGTAATAACAATTATAAATTGCTTAAGGATTTTAACTACTCTTATTTCTTATTTATTAAATAATAGAATTGAAAGGGTACTATTAAAAGGTATAAAAGTAATACTAAGAATTAAATTAGAGTTTAATACTATATAGCGCTATACCGTTAAGGTTATCTATATTATTATAATAGGTAGTATAAATTCTTTATCATTTTTATTACCCCTTTCAGTATACCCCTTACTATTATTAAAAATTTTAAAGTACTAACTATTACTATTAATAGGCATTAAATTTATTTAATTCTTTTAAATATTAAATAGCTCTATACAACCTAGTATATTTATTCTACGCTTTATATTAATAAATATTTCGTTATATAGGTTTAAAAAAGTAATTCTCTTCTTCTTAACTATAAGTTAATCGTTTAGTAAGGATACTACCCGCTTACCCCGACCCGTCCCTTCAATTAGAATTAATATAGCGATCGATAATTAGTTAGTATTATTAAATATAGGATTCGAAGAAATAATACTAATAATAAGTAGCCCCAATAATTCCTCTTCCCTAATAAAAAAGGTAATAAAAAATATAAAATAAATAGTATTATCGTAACTTAATAGTTAGAAGTACTTATTGTTACTAGCTTCTTTAAAATTAGAAAGTTTATTACTATTATTATATAGCGATCCCTCTTAAGCAACCGCTATATTAATCGAATTAGTAATATTATTATACATTACTATTATTAAATATACTATATATAGCAGCATTATTAGTAGAATATATAGTATTTAAAATATTAGGCTTCCGGTACTTCCCTTTACGAAGGCGGTTAATCGGACTTAACGGACTTTATTATAATTGCGAATAAAGAAAAACCCTTACTAGCTACTATATATTAATTAATATTAGTAATGCTTTATAGCCCTAATTTTAATTCTTAATAACCTACTTACCTAGTAAGTCCGTTAGGGGTTATTATTGGATATTATATAATAGAGATTACTATACCCCTATCCCTAGAAGAAGATTCTTAGGGTCTTCCTATTTACTACTTAATTAGTAAATAGGTACTTACCCCTTCTATCGGAACTAATTAGGATATTAAATACCTACCTATTCGGCTCTAATTTAATATTTAAATATTATAGTAAGTATTTATATTTTGTAATATTAATTTCGTATAAGTTATATTAACTATTTACTTTACATTTACGTTTATTACGACCTTCGATTTTCTTCGGGGACTTCTACGCTTCCTTAAATATAAAAGCGAAATCTATATTAGCATAAATAGGGTCTCGCAATAAATAAACAAACTAATTCTATAAATAAAGAAGTAAATTGCCCTCTATTAGTATTTAATAGGATATTTATAAAATAATCGTTTTATTAATATATTCCTCTTCGCTTTTATTATTATTACCCCAATATTTTTATCCGTAGGTATTATAGCGATAGAACGGACCTATTTAATCTAGAGGCGCTTTATATAGATAGGCTTATTAAATACTAATATATATTTTAGAATTTTTTTATAAACCTTAAAGAAAGGTATAAATAAAGGAAAAATATCTTTACTATCCTACGCCGATATAATAGTTACAATATTTTTATTTATAACCGGAGTTTGTAATATTTATTAAAAGGAATGGATTGCCTAAAAATCCGTATATCTTCTACTCGCTAATCTTCTTTAGGGTAATAATAGTAATAATAGTAGTAGGTTATTCTTTATTTTTTTAACCGGGTATATTTTAAGAAAATTAGAAACCCTACGCTATATAGTATTTCGAATTTAATAGATTAGATATTTATTAAGAGGGCTAAAAATCCTATACTAAATAATATTTCGAATTTAATAAATTAAATATTTATTAAGAGGATTGGTTAAGAAGGTTAGAAACCTACCGAGTAAGAACGATGTAATATCCTTGTTATACTTAGTATAAAAGAAATAGTAAGTTTATATAAAGGAAGTAGCAAAATTTAATATTTGGCAAATTGGATATTTATTAAGAGGGTTAATTAAGAAGGTTGGAAACCTACCGAATAAAAATAATATAATATCCTTATTACACTTAATATAGAGGAAGTAGTAAGTTTGTATGAAGGAAGTAATAAGATTTAGTATTTAGTAAATTGGATGTTTATTAAGAGGGTTAGTTAGGAAGGTTAAAAACCTATTGAATAAGAACGAAGCGATATCCTTATTATACTTAGTATAGAGGAAATAGTAAATTTATATAAAGGAAATAGTAGAAACCTATTAATTAAGGACGAAGTAATATCTTTATTATACTTAATATAGAGAAAATAATAAGTCTGTATAAAGGAAGTAGTAGAAACTTACCGAATAAGAACGAAGTAATATCTTTGTTGTACTTAGTATAGAGGAAGTAGTAAATCTATATAAAGGAAGTAGTAGAAACCTACTAAGTAAGGACGAAGCGATATTTTTATTATATTTAGTATAGAGGAAGTAGTAAGTCCGTATAAAGGAAGTAGTAAGACTTAGTACTTAGTAGATTGGATGTTTGCTGAGAGGGCTAGAAACCCTATACTATATAGTATTTTTTAGTATAAAGGAAGTAATAAATTAATATAAAGGAAGTAAATAATTCGAAACTTTATATTAACCTTTATATACGTTTTATTAACCTATTAATATATTATTTTACTTTATAAACGCTTTTTATAGTATTTAATATACTATATTAATTCTTTTAAATACCTTTCTTATTAAATTTTACTATATCTATTTATATACTAATATTATATATTAGAAAATTATAAGAAGGACGTACATCTCCTTAATACTTAGTATTGTATATATCTTAAAATTAATTCCTTCCCTAGAGCCGCCTTTTACGAAGGTCTCCTATAAAATAGTAATAATAAAATTAAATTGTATATCTAGCCCTAGTACTGTAATATTTTATTTAATTTGTACCGTTTCTTCGACGTCCGTAGTTCGTAAGAATAAGGATTAAAGAATTAATTTCTAATTAATAAAGAAGAATTTAAGGTTATTATATAACTTTATTACTATTTTAAGGCTAATTATAATAATATCGATTTTAAGGGCAAAATTAGTATTATTACTCCTTATAAGGCTTAATCGTACCGGCTACAAATAGCCGGTTTTATTTTTATTACTATTAAGCGGAATAAAAAGTACTAAATCTTACTAAATTATTATATACCCTTTATAGAGTATTAAACTCCTTAAAATACTATATATAACCGCCTAAATATTCTTAGGAGAAGTAGCGGAGATCTGGATAGGATCCTTCTATACTTTAAAGCAAATCCTAATACAGTACTATTATTCGATCTACTCTAAAATTATCTTAAGCTTTTAATCCTAATAGAAAGCATTACCTATACGGACTACTATAATAATAAAATAATTATATATATGTATATTATAATAGCCTTTTTAATTAGTTACTGCCTCTATAAATATATTAGTATTTATTAAAAAGATATACGCAAAATCTCAAACCGTATCGTCCAAACGAATTTATCCTCTATATTACCTAATATATTAATTAAATCACCCAATATCTTTTACAATTCCTCTTCAATATTATTAATTTATTCGTAGAATTTATATTTAAATTATTCTATAAAGACGGACTTATTTTTAATACGCTCTATACCTAATTGTAACGCTTTATATAAACCCTAAACCTAAGAACTAGCAACTTCAAACTTATATTATATATCCTAAATAAATATTTCTAATATAGGGGCCTTTATAAGTATAAATACTAGGCGATCGTCTATATAATTAACTTCCTTCCTAAACTTTTAATAAATAAATTAATTTATAAATTCTTTTTCCTATAATTATATTTAATTAAGGTAAACGTATTACTAGGAAGTAATTTAATAATTCTAAACTCTCGGAATTAAATTTACCCGCCTCTTTAATAGTAATTAGATTATTAACCTTCTTATTTACTAGAACCCAATCCTATTACCGGAGGGGAGGGGAATAAAATAAATAATTTATTTAAAACCGAAAATCGTATACGCCTTAGAGTAAAGTAATTACTAAATATTCTTTTAAATTGCTAAGCTATTACAATAGGCATTTAAAATTACTAAAAGTATTTTACTAATTTATTTACTTCTCAAAATCAACCTCCAACTATATAACCCGAAATAATAATCTTAATTATATATAGAAGTCTCTAATTCGTATATAGGGATTGGGATTACATATCGATTAGTAGGTAATAACTTATACAAGCTAATATTATTTTAATACTATTAGGATCCTTAGTATAATATTTTCTATTATTATATTAATATTGAATATAAATAAATTAAAAGCGCATATAATAAAATAAAATTAGGGAGGGTAGCAATATATAGTATTAGTAGCAGCGAAGACGGTTAATTAATAATCTAATTTAATCGATTCTATAATAATAAATTAGAAGGGGCCTTCAACCTCGTTCTAAACGGGGCTTATATTAAACGGATAACCAAACTCAACGAGCTTATATATACGGCTAATTTAAAAAGTAATTCCAATAATATTATTATCTTTAATTATCTACCGTAATATAAAAGGGAGTATATCCAACGGTTAATTACATAATACTAAATCCGTTTAATATATTTAAATAAATTAATTCAAATTATTATATAAATAGAATTATACATACCTTCCTACCCTTTCCTAAATTACTACCTACTTCCATTAAATATTTAACGTTAAACCTCATTAAATATTCTATATCTAAATACCCTTCTACTCTTTATTTCCCTTTTATATTAAATTTTTTAAATAGTAGTAATAATATAGATTTATTATCCCTTATAGGTATAAGTATAATTAGGACCTATAAATATTATATATTAATTAAATTTAATATTAATAGGGGAAGATATTATACTATAAATAGCTTTCTTTTCCTACCCCTACTCTAAGTAGAAAGACTAGCGATAAGTAATATTATAATAAATCGTCCTCAACTTCTAATATTTAACTTTATACAATCTATTTTTAATAAACCTATTTACAAAATAAATTAAAGTTAGTAATTACATTATTAATCAAAATTCGGTCGAAATACATCCTAAACCCTATTATTTACGCCTAACCGACTACGAAGGATAGTAGGCTATAAGTAAATAGTAATTGTAAAGCGTATTTAAAAGTATATCTTCGAGCCTATCTATAAAATGAATTAAGGTTAGTAATTATATTATTAATTAAAATTTAATCGAAATACGTCCTAAACCCTATTATTTACGCTTAATTAACCGCGAAGGATAGTAGACTATAAGTAAATAATAGTCGTAGAGTATATTTAGAAGTATTATTGAAATAGTATAATAAAGTATAGTATTTAAGGCAATTAAAGAAAGACGGTCGGATAGAAAATTAGAGGGGGTATAGTATCTTAATTATAATATTAAGGAGAATAGACGGTTAAAATATACGAATTATTAAAGGTAGGACCCTAAAGTATTAGGGATATAGTAAATTCGATTAATTATATAGAATTAAGTACCTTATTAGGGAAGAGGGTGTTAATAATACTAGGAATTTTTATAATAAACGAAGATATTAAAATAAGGGCAATATAGCGAAGAGATAATATAATATATAATAGTAATAGAAGTCTACTAAAGTATTAATATACTATAAATTAATAGATTATTATAGGAAATACCCGAATATTTATTATTAAAATATAAAGCTATATATTCTACTATAATAGCTATTAACGTTTATAGGTTATCCCTAATTAAAAAAATAAAATCGGCGTACTAGCGAAAAGTAGAAAATCAGTAAAGATTGCGTTGGATTAGATATATATAGCCTACGTACTAAAGTTTGCCGGCGGAAATATAAAACTCCTTCCTAATTTAATTTATAATCCTAAATATTAACTATTATATAATATTTATAGTATTTATTATAACTAAATAAATAGAATCCCTAAGTAGGGTTACTATAAATTATTTATTCTTATTAAGTAAGTATTATAACTATTAAATAATTTACTATACTATATTTCGTAATTAAATAAATAAATAACGTATATTTACAATAGACCTAATAATACGCTAGTAAGTAATTAACCGCCGGCCCAATTTACGAAGGATATTAAAATATAAATATAAAAGCGATTTGGATTTCGGGATTTCAATTTTAAAAAATATATTGTATATACGAATTAAGTTTAAAAGTTTCTTTCTTATACTATAGACTTATATAAAACTAATTATACTATAATAATATTAATTCCCTCTACGGCTACTAATAGCTTTTATACTATAGATTTATATAGAACTATTCCTACTATAATAAAATCGACTCCCTCTATAACTATTAGTAATTCTTATACTATAGACTTATATAAAATTAGTCCTAATACAATAAAATCGACTCCCTTTATAGCTACTAACGTTTTACTATCTTCTAAATTAATTATTCCGAATAAATCCCTAGGGTATTACAAACGGAGGGGGTTAGAACTATTATTAAATTTTATACGGCCTACCTTTCCTACTAATACTTAATTAGGTTAGAAGACCTAATTCGAATAAGTAAATATTTATTAAGTATATTCGAAATTATATTTATACGTTTAATAGAGTTTCAAATATTTACTATACGTAAATTTAATCCTTGAAGCTATATTAATTAACCTCTTATATATAACCTTCATTTTTTTTATATTAACCTAAACTTATTAATAATAACCGAATTAGGGAATAGATTACGAATATTTATATTACCGTTCGTAAAGTAAGGTATTTCTAAAATAATTTCCTCCTTTTTATTACTATTTATATTTAAAGCGGGTAGGATAGGTAGTAAGGGCGGCGGATTATTCTTATTTAAGTAAATGTCCTCCTTTTTATTACTATTTATATTTAAGGCGGGTAGAATAGGTAGTAAGGGTAGTAGATTACTTTTATTTAAGTAAACGCCCTCCTCTTTATTATTATTTATATTTAAAGTGGGTAGGGCGGGTAGTAAAGGCGGCGGATTATTCTTATTTAAATAAATACCCTCCTTATTATTACTATTTGTATTTAAAGTGGGTAAAGCGGGTAGGGCGGGTGGGGCGGGTATAAGTAGGGTAGGTATAAGTAAAGTAGGGTTATTAAGAGGATTAACGTTTAATAGAAGTAGGACGGGCGAAGGGGGCGGAATATCGTCGGCCTTATAAAGTTTATTCCTATTAGAGTACTTTAAATCGACTTCTATTGGAGTAATCCTATAAGTACTAGTATAGTTACTGGGAGGGTTGGTAGCTTCCGCCCGTATATATTTTTATTAATATTATATTATTAAAAGTAATATTAATTATAATTATAATTATTACTATTTAATTAGATTATTACCCTTATTTATATTAATTTTATTATTTTTTAATACAATAAATTCCTAATTTTTAAATAGGACCCCGTCTTTATTAAACTATCGGATCCGCCTCCTAGTAGCTAGGGTAGTATAATTTTTAATATATTATATATTAATTCTAACCTCTAGGTCTTTTAGGTCTATAATAATAATATCCTTTACTTCTAATTTAATTTTAAAAGCCTATTTATTATTTAAAATTAAAGCCTAGGCCTTAGTAATATAATCCTTAAACTCCTAGTATAAATCCCCTAACGAATATAAAGTATAACGTTTTATAAATTTCGCGGCGATAGGTTTATTTATATTCTTAAATATTTTATAAATTTTATTAAATAATAAAGGACTATATTTAAAATTAATAACGAAGTAAGGACCTATTAGCGGTAGAATATTATTAAAACGGTTTTAATCTATTAGTTCGCTAATGTTAATTGCCTTTATGATTATTAAGAGTAATTTAGAGTAGAAATAGCTAATTAAAACCGCTCTTTCAAACGTATATTTAAAAATATATTGTAGTACATTAGTTACCTATAAAAATTAATTAAAATTATATAATATTAAATACTTCGTAGTCTTATACTTAGCGAAGGTCCGAAAATACTCCCTAGCCTCCGTTAGGATACCTATCTTATTTAAATTTAAATTCGGTATTAACTTGTAGATTTACTAGTTATTCGGTTAATATACTTTATTCTAATTAGAATAAATAACTATTAAATAGAATAAATAACCTACTTTACGCAATAGCCTCTCCTTAATTTAATTATATACTAAATTATAAATTATTAGTAAGAACTATTCTACTATATATTCCTATCTAATATAATACAATCTTCCTATATATTATTGTATAGTATTTATATTCTAAACGAAATTAAACTTAATACTAACGTAGTAGGTATAGTATAAATTTAAACTAGTAATATATATAGTAGAATTTAGGATTAATACGTCTATACATTTATTAAAATTATTCTAGGACGCTACAATTTAATTACGTTCAATCTAGCTCTAATTTAAATATATTATACGTATTATAAATCTAATTTTCTTAAGTATAGAATATAAAATTCTAAATTAACGTTAGTAAACTAATATACTTTATTTTAATTAAAATAATTACTACTTTACTATAATAAAAATAAACCTTTATCGACTACTAAGGAAAAAATTTATATTTATATTTAAGGGGAATTCGCTATAATAAAGATTTATTTTCGCTTTATATAGGTATCGGTATACTTTTAAACTGTTTAAGTAAAAAGTGGAAATTTAGTAAGAACCTAATTGAGTATATAGAATCGATCGGTAAGAGGAAGTATATAGTTATTTAATATTAAATTAAGAAATATATATAAAAGTCTGCTATTATAATTAGTACGTATAAGATTTTAAATAATTTATACGCTTAAATGTAGGGTAAAATTATTAGTACGCTTAAATAATTTAAAAACGTTTTTTTATATCCGGTTTATAGTAAATTTTATAATAGTTTATAGAATATCCTAGTTCGTAGTAGGTCCCTATTCGTAAATAGTAGTATTTACTATAAGTATTAAATATTTATAAATATTTTAGGCTAGGAATTATATTAAGCGAACTAATATTATATTTAATATTAATATTTTATTTTCTTTTAATACCTTCGGTATAGTTAGTTTATTGATTTTATAATCGGAAGGATTAATTGTTATATCCTTTAGTAGGCTGTTAATATAGATTATAACCTCGTTTTTATAAGTTTTGTAGCTTAAATATACCGACTAAACCTTTATTAATAGTATTTTCGCTAAGGAATATAATATATTACTATTCGGGAGTGTAAATAGGGTCGTTATACTTTAATTAATAATTAATATTTGAATCTCCTATATAACTTCACTAATATTAAATAATACAACCTTACCAGTATTTATAATACTTATTTATACCTTAAGGTAGAAATATTATTATTAATATCCTTAAGATTGGAAGATATTCTAAAAATACTAGTGCGTTTCTATAGATACATTCGGTTTAATAATATAGTTAGGGTAGTTTAATTTAAATAATAGTACGAAATTACCGTCGTTTAATATTTAGAGGATAATATTGTATTTAGTTAGGTATTTAAATAGATTCCGAAGGCCTACCTCCTATACGAAGGTTATAAAAGTCTATATATTTATTAAGTAATTCAATATAGGGGTAGTTAAATATATTAGTTATATAATTATAGGGAGGAGTTGGATAGCCCGGAAGGCTATTGTATTTATATTACGAGCTAACTAAGCTTTATTAATAATTATAGCCTAGAATTTAATATACTTTTCGTATATTATAGTAAAGTAGACTTTATGCGTTTTATAAGTCTTATAATTAAAAGGGGTTAATAACTAATTTGCTTTACTCTAATTGGAATAGAAAATTGATTTGTATTAGAATAAAATATATTTATTTTATAGATCCTTTATTATTAATTTTACCTTCGTTATTAAATTTACCCTTATTACTATTAAATTTATCCTCGTTACTATTATATTCCTTATTAAATTCGCGATCCGCAGTATTATCGTTGTCCGCCCTAAATAGGGTATTAATTACTTTCTTAATTCGATTATTTTAATTAAAGCTATTCGTACGGATAATTAATTTATTTATATAATATAATAGCATCCCCCTAAGGAGTTTAACTATAAACTCCCGGTTAACCTACTTATTTATTAATATAGTATAAGCAGCGATAATAACCTTCTATACAATTAATAATTTATTACGATTATATATATACTCTATTAATAAATTATTAAAAGTTTATTATATAAAGGTCTTTGTATATTTAAAGTCGTTCGAATTAATATTTTTAAATATACTATACTAATACTATATATCTAAATTTCTAAACGTATTTTAGAATTCAGTAAATATTTAAGAGACGAAAGCGGGCGGTAATATAATAATACTTAAAAATATTTTAATAGGCTCTCTATTCTCTTCGAATTTCTTTAATTATAAATATTCTATTAAAAGTATTATATTATAAATAAATATTTTACTAATTCCGACTTTACTTATAAGTAGCGCCCTATAAAGTAGTAATTATAATATAATATAAATTATAAATATATTTATTAATAGTTAATATAAGCCGGGTTTTACTCTAATTAATATAATAGTAGGGGGACTCTAATTGGAATAAAGTAGATTTACTTACAACTTAATAAGGAAGAAAACTCTGTTTATTTTTATTAATAATAACCTAATTCGCCCAATTATACTTCTTTTAAAATAGTTTATAGTTGAATTTAGGAAGATTATTTTCCTCTATTACTTTTAAAACGTCTATAAGCCTTACGAACGTTTATATATTATAGATAATTAAATTACTATTTATATAAATGTAATTAAGAGGGTAGCTGCGGTAAATAAAGTTCTTAATCTACACGTTGCCCTATATTTCGGATTAAACCAAGTTCCGAATTTTTTTTTAAGAGGCTTTAGGGTCCTAGGTTAATTGCGTTATACGATCGACTATACTAAATATTATTATAATATACTAGTTCGTTACATTATTTTTAAAGTAGAAAAAGGGAAAATCTTCGTTATTAATTTATATAATAGTAAGCCGTAGGGTGCGCTACTACGCAGAGAGCCTCTTAATATATACATTTAAATAATATTTATTTAAGTACAATGTAAGGTTAGGCTTAAAATTTGTATTTATTAGCTTAGTGTAAAATAGAATTATATTATTAATATTAGATTAAAGTATTTATAATATTACAAAAGCGTATTGTATATATATTCTAAACGCTATTTTGCCGATATAGCCAAACTTTTCAAAATCGATAGTACTATTAGAATATATTAATTATTTAATTATATAGGTTTATAGTATAATATTTTATAAATTTATAGCTTTAATACTAAATTAGTTGTAGGGTAATTAATTATATATTATTTCTAAAGTGAGAATTATATTTAGGGAAGTAGAGAAGACGAAGGGGCCTAGTACTTTGTTCCTAGTATTATAATAAAACTTTATTACCCTAAGGATAATATTTCTAAATTAATAATTATTAAAAATAGTAGAGGCTTAGAATATTCTAAACTAATTATTAATATAGTATCTACTAACCGTATATTAATTGCTAATAGGAGTTTTAATATATCGGACGGATCCCTAATATTATACTTTAATTAAATACCGTTGCAATACGAAATATAAAATTATAATAAAAATTTCCTTCAATATTATAGTCAATTAATCGCTAAGTCCTAAAATAGAAAGGTCGTTCTTCTTTATAGTAATAGCGTAGGTAGGGAGTTAGTTCTATTCCACTAATTCAATAACTTTAAAGATATAATTAAATTAAGTATTATTAAAATTTACTAGGGCTTATTAGAAGAGGGGTTAATATAGTAGGAATATAACGCCCTTCCAACGCTCTCTATAGGATTTCTTCAAATTAATTAAAGGATTAAACTAATCGGCTATTATAATTCGTTAATAAGGACTTATATAAATAAATACGGTAAATAATTAGTTATAGGATAGAAAGTAGGTAGTCTATACTTTATTTTAATAGGAGTAGTAATATAGGATTAATAGTAGATTAAAGGAATTAGTAGCCTACATTTTACTTTAATTAAAATAAATTAATTTACTTTAATTAAAGTAAAGTATAAAGGGTAGTAATAAATTAGGGGAATTAATAGCCTACATTTTACTTTAATTAGAATAAATTAATTCGCTTTAATTAGAATAAAGTATAATAACCGAGAAACTTACAATTATAATCCAAATACTAATATATCTAATTTACTATCTTATAGTTAAAAAGTATAACTATATCCTTCCCTTATAACTCTAAAGTAATAAGGAGCTAGTATACTAACGTTTAATTAGGTATTTAGTATTTCGCTACCTTTTTATAGAGGGAGTCCGAAGGCGAAATTTCTTATAGAATTCTCTATACGAATACCAATTCCTCGTTTAATTATATTATAATAGCCTCGAATTTACTACGTATATAATTTAAATTATAATACCCAGTATATTTTAAATACTCCGCCTAGACTAGTATTATATTACTATTAATCCTAGAAGCGGTTAAATATTTATTTATATTCTAATACTAAAAAAAATCGGAATACTATAACCCTTATAATTATTAAAGTTTCGCTAAGTTTGTTACAAACGGTTAGTTAATAATATTATAATTTTCTACTTCGAATTTAGCCTTACCTTTAGCCTCGCTCTTCTTAGCCTTCAAAAATATAATATTTCGTTATACTAACGATTTATTTTAATTATAATCTATTAAATAATTAGAATTTTACTACAAAAGGGGTTTACTTAAATTATAGTCATTTAAATAGCCGGGGTTTAAAAGAAGAGGTTGAATAGAAAAAGGAGGAAGAAGTTTAATTGAAGAAGGAGAGGATAAGGGAAGGGGGTAATTTAAATAATAAATTATATTAGCTAGATTAGGACGCTAGGTTAAATTAGGGTAGGTCCCTATTTTTAATTACTATTTAAATAATAAAGTACTTAATAAACTGGAAGACTATTCCGGGTAGGTCCTAGTTTGCTTACTACTTATAGCCGATTAATAAATAATCTTATAGTAAATAATACTAAAAAGATCGAAATAGCGTTAGCGATTTAAAATTGAATAGATCTTTATTACTAATTGCCGACTAAAAAATTAATTCTAATTAAAATAAATACTACTATTAATATACTATACGCTTAGTATAATATTTGGAATTATAGGGCAAATAATTAAATAGTTAAGTAATATTAATTAAAGTAAATTATAACGAATTAAATAAATAGAATATAGGGCTTGTAGGGGATAGGCTATACTTATATAAGTAGCAACGGAAGGACTTACTAAATATATTAATACCCTAGGCTATACGAATAAATTAATTTAAATACGTCCTAAAATAATTATTAATTAAACTATTCTATACCTAAATACTATATACCTCCCTTATATAACGAAATTGGTATTGCTTTCCTCCCTAGAATTTATAATATTACTAATAATATTTATAATTATAATAAGGTTATTATCCTCGAATTTCAAGAGGCCGAAATATTTATAATCCTCTCTATAATCCGGTCGTACCTCCTTACTATTAAATTATTCGAGCGTACTTACAAATAAGGTATATAGGCCTTCCTATTGTAAGTCGGGCGTATTAAAGTCGGCGGAATCTAATAGTTTATAACGCCGTATTACGAACCCGTTCGTATAAATTTTATATACGTAATTAATAATATTATTATTTAAAGACGGGTTAGTATACCTACTTCTATTAAGCCGCCCGAATTTTAATTTAATTACTTTATAAATAACTATAGTAAGGGGGCCGATAGTAAATATCTCTATAAAAGTAAATTTAATATTATACGTAGAATTCTTATTATATTTAATATTAAGGGTAAAAGAGTAATTAATATATTCTAACGTTAGATTAATCTCTTTCTATTTACTACTAATTATAATATACTATACTAATTTAGACTTTAGGATAGCTTCGGACAACTTGGGATTTGTTATATCTATATATAATAATTATAAGAAGTATAATATTTCGGGCCTATAATTTATATTTTTTCTACTATAGAAGAAGAGGGGTAGAAAATTAATAATCTCTCGAAGAATACTGTAATTACCGAATTTAATTACGTAAGTAAAGATAATTAATACCCGTATAATATATAAGTATTAATAAATACTATAAAATTATATATTTATACTATCGCTAGGACTATCCGGGTATTTTCCAATATATCCTACTAAAGTAAATATTTTATTATATATAGAATTAAACTATATAGAAAAATAAGAGGGGCTATTAGCCCGAAAAGTATTTATAATTATTATTTCTATAGCTTTTCTATTTAAGAGATTAGGATTTAAGAACTCCCCGTTAACGAGGTTCTATATTAAGAAAATAAAAATCTTAGAATAAAATATATTATAAAGAAGTTATAATACGTAGTAGAACTTAATTTTTTATAGCTTAATATTCTTAGTTCTATTAAGGCTATAAATATTCTATTTAATAAAGTACTAGAAATACCGAAAGATCAAGTTAATAAAGTTGAATTTAATATAGAAAAATACTAGGACGGATACTATCTACTCTTTCTAATTATATATAGCCTACGCCTCTAATTAAGTGAAAATAATTTTGCGGATATATAATATTATCTTCTAATTACTATAAATAAAAAAAAGCCTATTACTGAATTATTTTTAGCTTATTTTTAATAGGCCGAAGAATAATTTATTATAGAGATAGTAAACGCTAACTAATTTACCCTTATTCTTATCGATAATAGGGGTCTAAAGAATAAAGCTTTGGAATATTTAATAATATTTAACCTTAAGGAAGGTATATATTAGGAGATTGTTCTAATTATTAATAACCGGGAATAGGAATTATAATCTCTCTATAATAAATAAATCGATGGTAAGACGGAATATATATAGCGTTGGAGTAAGGGAAGGAATAATCTAAGATTTTTAGAATAGAATAGTAAATCGGAATTAGAATAGTCGGAATAGTCTAGAAATATTAGAACTACTTATTAATAAATAAATCGTAAAGTTATATATAGTATCCTTTCAACCAATATTAAGGCTCTAAATAGTATTAAAATAATTATAATTATTATAAATAATAATAAGATTAGGATTGGATACAACGTACTTAAAATTTTATTAAAATTATTAATTTAGTTATAGAATATTTACAAACCGAACTAACTATTATAATAATTGTAAACGTTTTAATAGTAATATTTATCCTACTATACAAAATATATATACCCAATTTAATTAATATATTTTAAATACGCCTCGCTATACCGTTAGTACGTATATAAAGACCTATAACCTAAAGAAAGAAATCCGATTTATAGAGAGTACGAATATTTATAAAAATTATAAATATTATATAAATATAAAGTAATATAAATTTAATATAATAAGTGTAGTATTTATACTTCGGCTATTAAGTACGCTAATAGGATATTAATACTTTAAGGAGTGAATATAATTAAGGAACGCGCTACTAAAATTATATTATACCCTACCGTATAATATCTAAAATCCACCGGATACTACATAAATTTTTAATATTATAAAGCGTATTACCCCCCTTAACTATAGAGGAAGTGCTAAATTTCGTAAATAATAAAAATAAATTAAAATCGATAGGCTCTTTAACTTTAGCGATTTTAGGGTTAGAATAATAAAATTCGGAATCTTCGTTTCGAGAACCGTCGGGTTCAATAAGTTCGGACTATTAGAGGCTAAATTTTTTATTATTTTTAGTATTTTTAGGTCGGCGTTACAATAGAAACGTTAATTCCTCCCTAAATACTTAATTAAAAGCCTCTATATTAAATAAATTACTTTTATCCTTAAACTATATAATAATACTTTAATAAAGGAGGGCCTCGTATATATCTTTATTATATAAGGATATAATAAATTCCTTTATATAAGCTTTAAATAATTAATTATCGCTTCAAATTACTTTAACCCAACTACAAATAAACTACCTAAGGTTTCCCCTTTTAAAATAGAAGCTATATTAATATTATTTAATATTATAAGCTAGTAATTTATTAAGGTTATATAATTATACTAGTATTTTAAAAATAGCTAATAAAATATATAGAATAGGGGTAGGAGTCGGGTTCGAGGTATTATAGTTCGAAATAGGTATAGAATAGTTAAGAATAGGCGTAGTTAGAAGTAGGCTTAATTCGGATGTAAAATCGGGCAAACTAAGTACGAATATAGAGTAGTTATTATATAGAAGCGGAAGTAGCGTTTTATAAAACAAATATTCTATTGAATCTAATAGATTAATTAAATCGGATATTATACCTTACTACGCTTTATTTTAATTAGAATTTCGTATTAGAGTCGTCTATTTAGCGAGTAGTTAATTATAATGGTGGGGGTTAATTTACTTTAATTGTAGTAGATAAATTACTCTAACTATAGTAAAATCCTACTAAAAGTATTTATTACTCTATAGCCGACGGCCAAAAAACGTAAAACCCGCTTAGACTTACTATTGCAAAAACGGGTGGGGTAGGGTGGTTTTGGAGGTGTGTGGGTCATTGAGAACTGAGACTAGGCTTATCAAGGTTATCTTAGCACAAGGAAGATACCACCCCCCAGTGCAAGCCTAATGCCTGCAGTTGGCAGAGACCTTTGTTTTCAGAACTTTTGGATAAACGACCCAGGTCACACTTGGGCCACCGTACACACGCGAGTGGCCTGGGTGCCCTCGCGCTCAGCAGCGGGTAGCGCCTGAATCCTAAACGCGCACCGCAGACAACAAGTAGCCGGGAGCTGGGGCGCAAGCACGACGAATACGAGCCAAGATGTACTGCTCCCTCCCTTCCAGCAGAATACCTAATCGAAGTGCAAGTGATTGCACCGACTTCTGGTAGACCGCCTGCTCCCGCTGGCTCTGCAAGTGGCCGCAGCGGCCCACGACCCGGTCGAGGATTGCCCGTGTTGCATCGCATATTGTTGGCATTGACAGCACCCAAAAGAAATTGCTCGAGTTGAAGGCATTTGAGACGAAGTTTATACCTCCCTTCCCGGACTACATTTACGGCTACATCAGTAACCTGGCTAGTAGCGAGGACAAGAACGGAGACTGGAAGTCTTTACTGTCCAAACTCACTGCCAAATACGGGGTGTACGACGAGATCAAGTTTTTCGATTCTTCCCTGGAAAACCACTTCCATGAGATGATTTACAACGAATCGGAGAACGGTTCTCCTGAACCCGAGGAAGACATCGCAGAAGCTGATGAGGTTGAGGTTGGAATTTGAGCTCCCTAGGTTCTTATTCTCGGGTCACAATCCGTTCATTCCTGTGTTCTGTGATGGTTCAGCTGGTTGCTGATTCAGGAGGCCTGTATAAGGTAGTGCTCGCCTCGTGGAAAGCTTGAACGGGAAGCTTGGCGGTGTTATTCTGGGTTCTTACTTTCCCTTTATAGAATTTTCCTAATTTTATGAGGATTATGATGTGATCTGATGATGGTTATGGTACTGGTGTGGTAGTTCTAGAATCCGAAGAGATCCTGGAGTTTAGTTGCGGTATGACTGGATCCTAGACGAGGGCGTCCCCGATTATGGAGTCACGCCGACTGGCCGTTTCCCACATCGACACACGCATTCCCTTCATCATTCGACGCGAGCTGCAACGGCACATTAGGAAAGTCGACTTTTATCAGGCACCGTCCGGACAGCCTTTGTATCGGAAGTACATATCCAAACGCCAACGACCGAGATTCTATTTTGCAACAGCCGTCGCGAACTACACGTACTTTTTCCGCACTGAGTATTTGTACCGCACGCTCAAGGATGTACAAGCCGAGTGGATGTGGTCGACCGTGGTGGAGTGGAATGACGCATGCACCAAAATTCATGCGCCCTAGCGCTCCTTCCAGTGTCCAACAACAGGTTGGTAAGATAACCTCCATCTAGGGGGGCGAGGAGCCTTGCCAAATAAGGCGGTAGAACAGGCGAGGATGCAGAGTAAAGAAAGTCTGCAAAGAATGTTTAGCCGTCTGGAAGAAAAAGCGTGGCGTCAATTCGGGAAGGGATGGAACAAAAGGATGAAAGGGACGAAACGGATAGCAGGAACTTGAATAGAAGGGATGAAAGAGGTGAAAGCGTAGATCTGGGGGGGTTTCACACAGCAAGTGCTCGTATGTTACAACGATGCCGTCGGTTCGAAGAGGCTGCTTTCCGAAGGAAACCCCTGGGTGAAAAAAAGAAAAAAAAATGCGGAAGTCGATAAAGTACATGAACATCCCTTCGTACCTAGGTACCCTCATCTCAGATGGCCCTGGGCGGGGGCAGCGTAATACGTCCAAAGGGCCGACGTTTGCCGCTGTAGGTACGATGATCTCTGGCTTTAATTATTGACATTAGGTTTGCGTTGTCGAGATTGCTCATCCATTCCGTCTTGTTGTAGTTCAATGCCAGCATTCCGCCAGGACTGCACACCGAGCCAAGCGCACAAGCTTATCAAATCTTTCATCAGCAAAGAGAAAATGAAGCACACAAGTCCACCACACAAGGTGATCACCAACGCTATAACAGACCTTCATCGAATAGGTCGGGCCAGTCAACAATCTCCTCGTGCCATTACACGCGATGAAGAGATCGAGAAAATTACCCGGCTCATGCAACCGGGCGTAATGCTACTAAAGGACAGCGACGCAGAAGGTCCCCCAAAGGGAATTGTCGAGAGGTTAGATACCCCCAAACAAGAGGTACCAAGACACTACATCCAACTTGATGATGGACAATCAATGCATATTACAGCATATCTTGGGAACGACTGAGATAGCCACGTTGTGAGTAACTTCAAAGACAACAACATACATATATCTGGACCTATCCGTCCTAAGAATAAGTTAGGAACTAGTTCTGACATCATTGATGGTGAAAGGAGGGATGCCATCCGGACGCTTCTCCAAAGCAACGAACGCTTGTACGCCGCCTCCTTTCAGTAGCTGGGAGCCATGGTCCCGATTGGTTGTTGCGAATTTGTGCTATAAGATGATGTTGCTCATGACACAAATCTAGAGAAGGTCGCACGTATTGGGTGCATTAGTGGGGAGAGGCGAGATACAAAGCAAAGCTTTGAATGTGATTTCATAGCCATCATCAACCCAATCCTGGCATCGAACAGACACATTTCGCAAACTGTCGTAGTCTGCAAATCTTGATGCTACGCCAAGCGTGGCGTTGGTTTTGTGACCCAAATGTACGGACCAAACCTTCATCGGCGGTATCTTGGCCGAGGGATATGATATAGTGCCATTGGGGAGTGTGAGCGCGGTCGTCATGCCACGATTGACGATGAGGACTTGTGTCTCTCGCATGACCTCGCCTGTATTCAACAGTGCGACTTTACCGGCATCCACGATGCTCGCCTGCACCTCGGGGTGGAGGTACCACCATCGGTATCCCCAGGACCGGAAGATGTCCTAGAGATACCGATAGGTCTCAACAGACACGTCGGGCTTGACAATACAATCGGGATGGCCGGGTTCGAACGACGGCACGAAGTTAACATCGTTAAGTACTTGGAGGATAGTATCATGCTTAGCCGGGCACTTAAAAAGATCCCGTAAGCCTGCCTCCCATATGAGGGTGGTAAATGCACGGATATCTGTCAAGCGGTTCAATGTCGGGGTGGCCGAGCAAATTAGCCGCGTGGTCGTGGGAAGTAGACGGATGGCCCGGAAGGCCGTCGTGTCCATGTTTCGAGCTAGTTGAGCCTCGTCGACAGGTCGCGGACCTTACATAGATGGCCGGACGTGCATTCTCCTTCTCCAAGATCAAAAGGTAGACAGCCCATTCGCGTGGGCTGTAATGATGGAGAGTTGGGAGACCTTTTGGCCTGGTTCATCGCTGTGGGGTCGCGGCGAGATAGTGGCGGTAAAGTCTGGCGCGATGTCAATGTCAGCTGATGAGCGGCTCCAGGCCGCAAAGGCATGATCCGGCAAATGGTCTCGGATGACTTGGCTGGCACGGTCTTCAGACCAGGAAAAGAACAGCTATCCTTCTTCGAGTACGTTGACCGGCTTCTGGTTGCGAGACTGCGGATGTTGCATTCGATGGTGCGATTGGGGGATGGCGGCGATGGGTTGATTGTTCCAGGTTAGGTAGGTCGGCCGGGGCGAAGAAGGTTGCGGGCGGGCAGCCGAGGTGGCGTTTGGGCCGGCCTATGGAGCGCGGGCAGGAGCGCCGAAGGATTGTTGCCGAGGAGAAAGAGGTAACGCCGGGGGTAATCTAGGCGGCGATCATGATGTGTAAGAGGCCGAAGAGAGGGAGGAGGAACATGTTGGAGGGCAATGGTAAAGACGCGGCGCAAAAAAGTCAAATGTCACGAAACAGATTTGGGGAGTTGGTGAAGGCGCGTTGTTCTTGCTGACGTGATTGCGGCGAGGCCGAGGAAGAGAAGCATGCAGAGAAACCAAGCGATTGAGCACAAATATAATATATAGCAGGCACACGCGAAAAAATAGCGAAACGAGATATCGTAGGAGCCAAACGCGTCAATGTCTGTCGAAACCAAGCTTTCGGGTAATTCTGGTATCAATGAGCAGTCAAATAGGAAGGAGTGAGGGGATAGCAGTGTCCGGTGCCATACCGAAAGCTCCCGATGAGGAAACGACAAGGTTGGCAAAGACCAAGGAACGGAATTGGAAGTGGTTACCTGAGAAGGAAACCCCAGACGAAAATGAAAGGCCAGGCTGAAAAGGATGGTGGAAAGGGAACAGGAGAGAATCAAGCAAGAAACCCCAGACGAGAGGAGGGCAAGGTTGGCAAGGAAAAATGAGTCCGCGAAAGCCCGATAAAAGTTGAATACCCAATGAAAAAAATAATTTAATTCTTGTACACAGAGTTTTACTGAACTATTATTATCTCAAATTAGCCATCGTAAGACATCTTCGTCTGTTAAGGCCTCCATGCGTCATGTCAAGAAAGTGTAGCCGCGAAGATGATGACAAATTCCATTCTGAGTTACAGCAGAACCTCTAGAAACGGTGCTTGTCGTCCATGCATTTTTCAGAGGTACATAGGCGTCGACATCTGTCATATCTCGAAGAAAGGGGACAATATCTTCTTCCTCCACATGCGCCCTTGGAACTCATTTCTTGTCACTCGGGAGAATCTTCTTCATGTTGTTGTAGACCTCGGTCGCATCAGTCGTAGAAGAAGGTGTTGGATTGTGAAAAGCTCCTTTACCCCAAGCTGATCCGACTGTTCTTGTCGCTTGTGAGTCAAGGTCCCGGTTCGTATAGTCGCTATCATCTCCCTAAGCCTGGTATTGTCCCAGTTCGGCCATGTAGCAAACTGTTGCTGATGGTAGTGTTGGCGACAGAAGTGGCGGTGGATCGGTGGTCTTCATCCTGGGGGATCAACTGCATCCATGTCCCTTCGCCACTTTTGGTCATCAAACTGCCGCTGTTTCTTTTCATCCGGTTCGGCGACCCTCTCCGCCCTCGGCGGCGCGACGAAGACGGCGGAGTCCTTTGCGGTACTCCTTGGGCTCTTGGTAGATACCCTACAGCAACGGCCGCGACCTAAACGGCGTTGCGCTTGTCACAGAGTCTGAAGGGAGTGTCCAACATGTACCTTTGACCGACGCACAAATTCTCGCACGTGGGAAAAGATGATGACGATCCTATAACCAATCATGCCTATGCCTCCTAAGACGATGAACATGATGAAGCAACTTGTTATCATCACCACCACCACCACGGCCGCCGGGGCTATGGCCACGAAGAACAAGTCCAGGAAGAATGAATCTGAATCTATTGTTACTTGGGCGTGGATGGAGAGAGGCTTGGTGGTGGACTGGAGGTTTCTGGTGTCGGCAATGTTCTTGGGTTTTCTTCGCTTGGGTGTAATGGAGAGGAAGCCTTTCGATGGAGAAAGTTAGCTAGAGTCAACAATAGCCGGCTAGGTATAAGACGGAGATTAGAGGGTGTGGAATACCTAGCTGGAGGTAACCCCTCACTTCTTGTATCTGTTTGTGTGCCAATTTTGGCTTCAAAAATTGGAGTGTCCTCAACGACCCAGGTGCGCCTAGTGCGAAGAAAAAGGTCGGCTGTTCGGTCCCGTTCGAAGCTTGCTCGACATAATTACCCGTCGTAGGAAATTACCATGGTACGTTGTGGTCATCGTGCAAGGCTGTCATCGTCATAAATTGAGAAACAAGAGAAACACATATCGATGGGACACTGTGCAGCACTCGTGCGTGGTGCTAATGCCAGGGTTCGGTAGAGTGAAGAGGGTGGTTGATTAAAAAAAAAGAGGAAGACTAAGACCAAAAGCCTAGACGTGTCGAAAGACAACTAAATACCCCGCCAATACCTAAGACCATTCATCACTGCACCTTTCAACTGCATCATTCGGGAACTTTGTAATTGCCAGTGGACGGAAAGACCAAAAGGGTTCTTTTTTTTTTTTTTTGGAAAGTGCAGGAAGAATCACGTCAGCTGCACCTGCATGCAGGAAGGAGCGAAACGCAAATCGATGCACTTGCTTCAAGTTGTTTTGCACGCAACATCGTACCTCTTTTGCAACCCGAGTGCAAAACCACCACAAAACAAGCGCAAAACGTCCCAATTCGACCGATATAAACAAGGAAATCATCAAAAACAACAAAAAGGAATCATTTGGACGTCAAAAAACATCAAAAAAAAGCCAAAAATCAAACGACACCTGCAGGATTCGAACCTGCGCGACCTAAGTCACAGCCTTGGATATTACGTAATAGCAGGGCTGCGCGTTAACCACTCCGCCAAAGTGTCTAGTTGTTGTTATTGTTGAAGTAATGCTCCACAAGCAAAGTCTATATACTCCCAAAAAAGGTCTGACACCCCCCTCCCACCCATAGCCTACAGATTGTCGTGGGATGTTCGGCCATATCAAGGAAATCCTTCCAACACCCTTTGTCATTCGTACTTGGCCATTCTGCTTTGTCTCTCTTGGGAGGTTTGGGATTATTCGGGATCGATTGCGTTTAGTTCACACTACTATGAGAACCTGCTGTGCGAAGTTGATAAGAAAACCAGCATCAGACTGTAAATGGCAATGTGGATCTCCATACGTTGCGACAGATAAAAATCATTGGAGCTGCCTAAGCTTTTTATCGAATAGTCCACACCGCCCAAGTGAATTTGTTGATAACTGAGTTATGCTATCAAATCTACAAAGCATGAGCTAGCTCCAATGCTCGTGCATCGGAGTTGAAATCAAAGTGAGGTACGTGGGTGGATTGCATGAGTAGGATCGTAGTATAGATGTGGAAAACAAGACGGAAAGTGTGGCACTGCGATATGAATGCTGCACAGGCTCGTCCATCACAAAATTGTCTGGTTGTAGACCTTTGACACTACACCTCATGTATACTCTTCGCGTCCAAGCGTCTTCATTTCTAGGCAATTCCCGGGTGAAAATATCCCAAAGTGACCTTCAGCCAACATGTTTCTAAAGTATCGTGATCCCTATCAAAGCTTTGTAACAGCCATTCTTGAATACAACAAGCGATTTTGGATTGGTTCTGTCACTTGCCCAGTTGCTTCAGTTGTTCGCCCGTCAATGCTACAGCCAAAGGTCTCACTGCACCAATTTTTGCCATGGAAAAGACAGGCTGCCGACTCGTGTGGTAATCAGCAGTTTTTTTGAAAGGAAGTGGAAGGAGTGGCCGTCGCACTCGCATGTTGGCCGGGGCTTCAATGTCTAGTTCATTCGTGCACCCGACCGGCTTGGTTCGGTAGGTCTATAATGAGTATCGTCAGGGAAAAGAATGGGGTGCACGGGGGGCTTCCGGACGTACTCATTTTAAGATAAGCGGCCGAGCTCCGTGACGTTCCATTGCAAGTGAAGCCACACACCCAGACAGGTCACAGCAACATGTCAGTGATTAAATTGTGATGAATGAATTGAAATAATCTTGTTTACTTCATTGATTGCTTGATCTTGCAACCACCTCGTTCTTTCAAAAAGGTAACTTCTCAACAGAGACAGCCTGCCACACTTCATCATAACATCCGTGGTGAGAGCTAAAGAGAAAATATGGGTATTTTGAAGAATGCAATGACCAAAGCCGGGCCGTACAGGCTAACAAAGCTAGTACTACTGCTTGCTAAACCATGCAGTCAAGAAATCGTAAAGTATAAAAAGAGAAGAATACCAAGGCAACGCCCAAAAAGCGTCCAAAAAGCCGTCCGCGCAAGCAAGCAGTGTTATGTGCTTGGCCACCCACCCACCCATTCCGACTGTTAACCATCAGTTCGTTCATTGCCTTTGCTTGCCCGCCAGACCCATGATAGCCCGCCGCCCTTTTTTTTCTCTCCTTGGTACGTTCAATGAAAATGGTATGTAATGTTGATAACACAAGAACGCCGCTTCCCATGTCTTCCGTGTCAATAGGTAAACCGATGCCAATCACCGGTTCCAGTTCCCGTTCGTAGTCTCCATAATCCCGATCCCGCTATTATATGTGAAACTAAAATTCCACCAAACGTATTTTTTTCTTTCTTTTTTCCTCCTAACCATTCAGTCATACAACCACAACAGGGTTAGACTCGGCCCCATGCGCCGAAACAATGTTCACCTCCTTGACACTAACTTTCTCATCCTCGAGAGTGGTGGTGTTGGCAAACCCAGCATCCGTCTTGGGAGTCTTGGGCTCCCTCTCGGAATCCTCAGCAGAAGACGTCAAATCAATTGTCCTCGGCGTAGCCGGCACCTCAGGAAACGTCTCCAAGCTTGCCCTCCGCTTAGCAGACAGATCCACAGCCGTGTTCACCGACGACGAGTTCTTCTGGTGTCCCTGGGAAGAACGCTTGATTGGTTCAGGAGAAGCGGGCTCAACCTCCTCCATAACCGTGGCAGGAGTGGCGAACGTCTCGGACGCTTCGGTAGAAGCCAGAGGGTCGCTCATGCGAGAATCCATCGTGTAGGAAGAGTGGCGAAGGGGCGATTTGAGGGAGGAGATCTCGCCGATGCTGCCATAGTCTGTACCGCGGCTTCCCAAAGAAGCGCGCGCTGGCGACTTGGCAGGCAGCGGAGGAGGGGCTCGCTTCGCAATGGTAACAATTCCTGCCTTGGCGTGGATAACGGGGGTGATTTGTGATGAGCGGATGGAGCTTCGGGCGGGTTGAGCAGTGGCGACCTCGCAGATGATGGCCTCGTCGTCAAAGTCTTCGTCGCTTTCGTCTTCTTCGTCATCGGCGTCTTCATCTCTTTCGCTCTCGTCCTTCTCGCTTTCGGGGTATTCACTCGTGTTGTCCTTGATGGATTTGGTGCCGGTGGTTTCCGCATCGGTCTTGTCACCGAGGTGGGCCACGGGCTCAGGCTGCAGCTCCTCCTCTTCCTCTTCTTCGGGCAGCGGCCTGAATCGTTGAATCATGCTCATATCAATCTGTGTATAGTCAACCTCTTCTGGCTCGAACTCGGGTTCCACGACAGTGGGCAGCTTATCCGACAACTTTGACTCTCGGCCGTCCATACTATTGGCGCGGCTGAAACTTGTCTCGGGGGTGCTCGTGGCATCGGTTTGTGTGCACGCGTCCGTCATGACGGTAGCCTGTGACCTTGTCGACATACAGCTTTCGCGGTTACTCCTCGACTGGAACGTGTCACCGCTCTGTCGGCTGTACCTGGCAAACGCGGGGCTCTTGGGACTGGGTTGGAACTGGAATTGAGTGCTGGTGGGTCGTAGACGTGTACCAGCTTCTCTGATTTCAATACCCGCCATCTCGAGGCCAATGACACCAAAAGGATCCGGATCGTCGACATCGGGGATACCAAAGGGGTTCTTCACAATCGACTGTCGGACCGATGTCCGTGGGGTATCGATTACGGCATCACTAGGGGCAGGCTGCTGAGCAAGCATCTCCATAACATCTGCGTCATAATCCGTCCGGCCCTCGGCAGCCTTCAAGACCTCAAATAGCGGGCGCATTTCGGGAACCTCCTTGCCAATGTTACCGGCGAGGATGTCGAGGACTGAAATGTCGCTGCTGTAGAATCGAACGTTCTCGTTGCCACGTTCCGAAACAAGCGATCCGTCAAGGGGCACTGGTTGATGTTTGCCGCGGGCTTTGATATATGTGAGAACGGTATCGTTGAGGTCCTTCCATCGTGTGTCGTTGTCGGTCGAGTCTGCGTCGACAAGCGGGCCGAGGCTAAGATCGACATCGACTCCGAGAACCACCTTTGGACGGGTGAAAAGTTCGAGAGCTTGTACGCTGTTAATGACAAGGACACAGTCGTAGATGTCGACTCCCATAACGAAGCCTAGCCCGGCCGTGTGGAGCATTATACCAGACGGTGGTGACCATGTGCCATCTGCCCTCCTTGCGGTAATCAGCCCGGCGCCGCCTGATCCTGACATCCACAGTCCCGAGCGCATGCACGAGAAGACTGCGAGGCCGACGGCATCTTGTAATATCCTTGGAGGGATCTTTTTCGTAACGGATTTTGTTGTTGGTGGGGTATCGGTATCGGGATCTTGCTCTTGTGGTTCTTCTACAATGAATCCATCCACTTTGTGAGGATAGTCATGTTAGTTGGTGCTGACGAGTCAGTTGACTGGGGGAAACGAGGTATGACGTACTGCAAAATGACTTTAATATCCTGGCGGCCTTGTCACATTCCTTGTCGAGGGTTGTTGGCCAGTACGTTTCGCGGTCGTAACTTGTGGGTTGCTGTGTCGTCTTGACGGGCACAACCGCCTTCCCTCCCCATCCGAAAACCTTATTCAGGGCACTGGGCGACCTGGGGGTGACGGACGTTGTTTGCTTTGCCCGGTCCCATGAAGGGAACAGGGCCGAGACACGCTGCATGGCGAGAGTTGGAGAAGCGCCAAGTCAATGCCTGAATGGGATGGATGGTTCAAGTTGTTGTAGAAGATGAAAAGAATCGTGGAGGAGGGCGGGCGGGCGGGGGTAAGGGAAGACTCCGCCCTTAAGGGAGAGAGAGGCCAAGTGCGGAGGGAAGCGACCCCAACCTATCTAAAGGCCGGATCTCTTTCGGTCGTTTTCGTCTGCTTCTTCGATCCAGATCGAGAGTTGAGGGAGTGTCGAGAGAAACAAGTCTGGGTGGCCGGCGTCAAATGAGAGCATGCCCACACAG
Organism: Neurospora crassa OR74A; assembly: GCF_000182925.2. Classification (NCBI taxonomy): domain Eukaryota; kingdom Fungi; phylum Ascomycota; class Sordariomycetes; order Sordariales; family Sordariaceae; genus Neurospora; species Neurospora crassa. The sequence continues at coordinate 5,048,798 of NC_026504.1, forward strand.
GCTGGCGGACCCCCGGCCGGTCTGCAAAAGGGTTACAGCTGCTGCAGGAGTCGAGCCTTCCTCAGCGCGTGTTATTGGATGTTTTTAGCGTGCAGGATCCTGAGCCCAGCGGTGCCAGCGGTGTCAGCGGTGCAGCCAGTGGTCGGGTGCCAGAGGTGCCAGTGGTACGCAGCGTGCGTGGTGGGTGGAGACCGGGACGCTGGTTACTATACTAACTCCCTGCCCTGCCTGTGGCTGCCCTGATGAGGAGTCCTGGAAGTGACGTGACGTGGGTGACGAGGTGATCACAGCCAATAGCCGAGTCTCGTCTCAGGGAAAAGCAAGGAGGGCGGCGCGGGAGAACCTGAAAAGGCCGTGCTTGATGTCGTCGTCGGCGTCGTCGATATTCAAGGATTCAGTAGTCGAAGTCGGACAACAAGCCATTCATTCACCTCCGTCGTCCTGGGTTGCACGTGGAAGAAGGACTTGCAGCAAGGCCCGAACAGAAAGCGGGTGGTAGCGAACGGAATGACGCCAGGATGGGAAACAAGATGGTGCCGTGTCGTCTGCCGTGACTGGTTCTAATCGTCAAAAAGAATGCCGTGAGATTGAGTGTGTGTTGTGTGTGTCCGGGTCCACGGACAGTGAGGTGTCAGGTCAGGTCTCTTTGATGAGATGAGATCAGGTGTGGGTTAGGGCGTCTTTTCCCGGTCTTGGTTGGTGGATCCCCTTCCCCACTGTTGGTAGGCCAGCTCGGCCGAGTTGTAACACTACGCGCAATCCCGCAAAGTCTTGCCCGTGTTCAATGTCTCGTCTGTTTCTCGCTCTTGTCCAGTAACGTCGTCGTCGGCTCTGCAAGGTGGTGTGCCAATGGTCGACACTTGCGCAGGTACCAAACGGGACCAAGACAGAGAAAAGGAAAGGGATTTCCCTTTGATTAATATCGGCTGGGATATAGACGAGGCGAGACCGTCACTAAGGACCGGGATTTGCTGATCTGCCTTCGCTTTTGCCGTAACTTGATGGGCCGCGATGGCACTCTTGATGCCCACCGAGGATGGGGCCCTGATGGGGCTGATGGGACCGCCAGCGCACGCCGTTGACAGGGCTTGCGCAAGAGCCGGGCTCTTGGCACTAACCAGACTAATGTCGATCAAATCGACCACGAGGAATTTTCTTCTCTTGCTCCCGGGGTCGGATGGGTCGGAGTGGCACTGGGAAATCTTAAAAAGTCCGGCCTTGCTTCTGCTCGTTCTTGGTCATATCAAAGAGGAAGAAGCCAAGAGACGGACGGCGAAACTGATGGAGGAAGTTATCACAACGGCGACAACTGACAACGGGTGACAATGGATGAATGAAGTGCCGGGAGTTACATGACAAAGAAATGACAGCCAGTGTACGAACAAGGGAGATAATAGCGACACCAGAAACGGCATGCAGCAACACGCCATTCAGCTCAACGTCAACCTGATACTCAGCTTTCTTTTGCCAACTACCTAACTGAACGCACAGAAGCAGATAGTCGTCTGCATGTAAAAGAGGACGGAAGGAGATATGCACAAGAAAAAAAAGAAAAGGAACCGGAACGTTCAATGTCGCGTTATCATCTCCTGCTCCTTACCGCGACTTTGCTCCTTACCGCAAACTGGAATGACATGTCTCAACATGCAAAGGAGTGCAGGAGGATTTTGGACCCTTAACGCGCTTCCTCAGTTCACGCTTGAGACATTGTTAGGGTAACGATACACGCAGTTAATGAAGATTCGCGGGATTGGCTGGAAGGAGCAAGACAAGAGAATTCGGAGTTATTGTCACCAATGGTGGGAAGCTTGTTACGTACAAAGTTCAGTTGCAATCCAAAAAACAGACGGGTGGTTCTCCAGTAAAAGAAGCAAAAAAAGGCACGCACCGCTCCGGGTGTTTACTATTAGAGACATGCTCAATTTCCTCTCGGTCAAGACATAGGTATACCCGTTGGGGAGGGTCATGTTTTTCCCCTTTGTTGCGGTCTTGTCCCCCGTGATCCAACTTTAAATAACATGTAAATGCGCAAGAGGGAACCCCCTCGTGCAATTTCAATTTCCAGCTTCTGCGCCATGTATCACTCGAAATCCGCTTTTGGTGTTTCGAAACAAATTCGTCTTTTCTTTTTTTAATAAGTCGGTCTCTGTGTGTGTTTCCCCTCACGCATCCCCTCCTCATATCTCGCTTTTCCATCACACTAACAGCCGCCCCCCAACGCCAACGCGGGGTTGCCCTTTCAATTGTTTGTGAAGTCTAGCTGGGCCAGACCTCCACCTATGTATCTCCGCCCCTTTTCAGCTTTTCACGATGAATCCAGTTGTTCAGCTCAACTGTATTCACTTGATCTCCTCTCTATCATCACTTTGGCAATTTAAAGCGACCGTACGTACTCAGCTGAACATCTCGACTTTTCCCAGATGAGTATAGACCACCATGTCAACTAACAGAGGCACCCCATGTCACCCAAGGGGGCTGACGGCTGAGGCTGCGGGCGCTGCGCCCGTTCGTGACTTCGTGTGCCCGTTTTGGGGTTCCATTTGCGTCCCCAACGGGGACTGGGCGGCCCCATAAGTACCGCTACGGCAGGTACGGACTGGACGGGAAGGCAAGCTGGGTCCGGGCCTGTTGTGCGGACCCTCGCTCCGTCCAGTCAGCCACCTCCAAATTGCCGGCTCTCGGGCTCCCGTCGGGAACAGAAACCGCAAAACGGCATTCACGGTTCATGCACCCAATTTACATTTTACACCCAAGACCCCGTCCCCGCCGACGCCAATAAAGGAACCATCCCTACCAAACGATTCTCGCAGCTGCCGCGGCTGCTTGGCATCCCGACTTTGCGGACTTTTCCAGTTTCGCTCTCCACTTACGGAGATGCCCAGCAAGGGTCAACAGGGGCAATTTTTTTTTTGTTTAGTGTAATAGACCTTCCATGTTAGCCACGCTTTTCTGTGCAATTTTCTCGATCTGTATTCGGAGATCGTGTCGTCATATATGTATTTGCATTTGTTTGTTCTCCTGCTGCTCCTGAGCTTGGCTTATGTATCTGCTGGTTTTGATTTGATCACAGCTCTGACCGAGCTTGACCGAGGCTGACCGACGCGACACTAAGTAATCGAGATGCATTTCTCCTCGGAATCAATCAGTCTTCACAGCGAAGAGAACTGAACAGGAACTGGTGGAATGGATTAGTCAGGGAATACTCGTCACCTAACCTCTTCCCCTCTCCTCTCGCTCCTTTCCGCGGGATATCTGCATCACCCAAGTGGTGCGCCCCTTGAAACAGGGGCATTTTGTTGGAGAAAGAGAAGTTGGGATCCGAGTCCACACAACCGTGTGTACCTTATTTTGGCCGAGCAGCTACCTTCTAGGCTATTCGTCGGGATGTGTCTCGCTTACATAAGGACCTACCTAACAAGCCAGAACCAACCAAACAACTCTCCTTGGTCGTCCTGGCCAGTGCACCTAACCGACGAGTTCTCTTTACTGACCACCACTCCCGTCGTCCTCTCTGCGGCTTCCCGTTCATTGCCGTACGAATCGTCCGCTTTCGCAACACCTTCTTTGTATTTTCTCTCGACATTTTCGACAAGCTTAGACATCACCGGCGTTTTATATTGAGAAGGGTCTAGCCAGCAAAGTGTAGTAGATCCTCCTTGTCTCACCTCTCCTGTCTCACCGTTCACTTACATACAACGGTCGGCCGGCAGCCAGCGATGCCGGACTATTGCCGCAAGACACTTGAGTTCAGCTCTATGTTGTTCCCGTTGACCATTGACCGTTCGTGTTTCTACGTTCAATTTTGTGGAATTCACCTAGGTTTCTACGACACGTTCGCTTTGTTCCGAGCCAGAGAGCCATTCAGTTATCACCGCGCCACGATCCAAATTATTCCCGTTGTCTCTTATATTGCTTTTTTGTGCCTTTGTCTCTTGTTGTTCCCGGTGGAGGGTTTTTCCCGTTTGTTGATTGAGTTATCACCGCGCCACGATTCAAATTATTTCCGTTGTCTCTTATATTGCTTTTTTGTGCCTTTGTCTCTTGTTGCTCCCGGTGGAGGATTTTTCCCGTTTGTTGATTGTGGTGGTTGTGGCGCCTCCGCACTTTGTGTGTGTGTGTGTCTCGGTAACGGCAACACTCCGCCTGCTCCCCTGCTTGTGCCACCGCGGGATCGGGTGTTCATGAACGAGATGGGATGGGGATGGGGATAGATGGGGGCAGCTGTCATTTGTGGTGCGGGAGGGGGCATCAGGCATCAGGCATCAGGCAACTAGTGTTGCTTGAGATATGGTAAGAAATAAGAGTGGTATAAGACGATTTGAGAGGCTCCTAAGACAAGGAAGGTATGGATGGTCGATGGTTTGTTTCACTATACTGGAGTGTCATTTGAACCCTCGACGCTGAATAGGAGATTCCAGTGTGTTTGACAGCTCTTTTAAGATGTTCAACTAACAACATCCAACTTCATTATGAGCACTCCCCAGTCCGCCTACCACAGAAAACACAAATGCCGGCACACGACGGGAGCACGGCAGTGCCCTGCAAGTGCAAGGCAAAAGCCAAAGAGCAACCCCCATCATCGCCTTCTTCCCCTCAACGCCGTGAAACCGTCATCCTGCAATCTATCGAGGATATAGATTACTTCCTTCATACTCCCGTGACCCGTATAAGCTGTACATCATTGGGCTTTCTCTGTGGGTTCCCCAAATCTGCTCTTGAGGTTCTTTGAACGAAATCAGATGTGCTTGACAGATGGACCAAGGCGACCAGCACTACTGCTTACTTAGATAAAGTGGCAGCCTATCCTAGCTGCTCAAGGCAACCATTGTTCTTCCGGGCATGGAGAGAGTGGGAATAGTAATCTAAAAGCTACATCGTCCAACCACATCAGGACAGAAACTTGGTTGCTATAGTAGCACAAGTTAGGCACACACGTACAAAACTGACCATTAGTCCTCTCCGATGTTGATACCCAACGTAAGTGTACCTACCTTATGGGTGCCTAGTGGCCAGCTTGGGTGGGTTATCAAATTGGATGGTGTGACAGTTGGTTGGATTCGAGAGATCGTACACTACGCAGTCTCATCGGCGCTCTACTAAATCACATCGTGATAACTCTGGATGACTAGGTAGGTAACGCATGGGATGATATGGATGCTTCCAGAGATGTCAGATTATCGTCGTGGCAGAGACTGGTCAGTTTAGTACGATAAAAACCACATCGCGAGAGCCCGAGTGCAGATCGTATGAGAGTAATATGAGGAACCAGTGTGCTGTCATCGAGAATAAACAGACTTGATCGCAGAGCTTAAGACTGGAAGCAGCCTTTAACGAGTATCTAAACGAGTATGTAATTTTACGCTCCCCAGTGAGTGTCAAGGAGATCGATAACCATACCTATACTGAGTATTGTTGGAGATGGATGGGTCAGCCCATGGTATCTATCCGTGACGGAGAAAAAAACCTTCTCTTCGGCAGACTCATGATCACTGGAACAGTTTCGTATCAATGGCAGGGAGCTTTCACAAACGAGGTTCATTCAGCGACTTATCCATCTCTGTGGGGTGCGCTGAGTAAGGGAACGTATACTCGTGCTCGTTAGCATGTGTAGGAGATCACGAAGGCCTGGGTACCTTAGATATTTGATCAATTGATACGATGCAAAAGGTCAAGAAAGATCTGGCGTCTAGTGTCTGTTGACAGCCTCTCTCCCTCAGGTGGATAAAAGCGTGCATGCATGCATGGAGATTATCAGGAAAGAAGTCACAGCACATAAACCAAAGACACAACGAACGATGGATGGGGGTTAAGTTGTAGGTAGGTACGTATGTAGGTAGATAAGATGAGGTAGGTATACAATCGCTTGTATATTTCAGTTTCATCATTTTTCAGTCTAATGATATGTGTAATGTAATGGTAATGGTAAATGGTAATGGTATCCTAGGTACTTGTTCCTTCCTATCCCGTGCCCGCAAACAATCAATCAATCCTAAGTGAAAACCAAGTCCCCAAAAAGAAGCCAAAAAGAAACCAAAAACACCAGAAGGATAACCAAAACACCCCAGCAGCACTGAAGAAGAAGAAGAAGAGGAAGAAGAAGAAGAAGAAGTGTACAAAAAAAGTCCAAGCAACAAAAAAAGGTCTATCTAAAATGCTTAAAGGGTATGAAGTGAGAAGGGTATCGAAAAAAAGCAAGAAAAAAAAACAAGAAGTGGTTTTGTTCGATGGTGGTGGTGGTGGTATCTTCGGCGGTGATGGTATAATGGTCATTAAAAAAAAAGGCCCCTCTGCCCCTCTGCCCCTTGAGAGAAGGGGGTTTGTACAACAATCGTGAAATGGGTAGAATGTTTCTGGGTATGTTTGTTGTGGTTGTTGTTCCGTTTGTACAATGTCGGTGTTGTTGTTATTGTGGTATGGTATATGGTATAGTGTCGTCATGCTCCTCGTAAAACGCCTGTTGCTCCTGCTGCTGCTGCTGCCGCTGTCGCCAAGATGCCCAGATCTTTGAATGAAATGTAAAATGCAAACTCTGAAAAGAAACTGAAAAGTGTTGAAAGCCAAAGCTGGAAAAAAGGCGGAAAACGATCAAAAGGCGGGAAAAAATCAATATCGTCTCGTCCTCGCATCAACTCCTATTTTTCCTTTTTGATGATGATGATGGATCTGGATGTTAGGGAATTCCCCAACAGAGTTTAGGTAGCCGACCAGCCAGTGGCCGACTGGAGATGTTGAGGTTGAGGTTGAGGTTGGTGGAGCGAGGCAGTAGCGGCCCCCAAAAGGCGGGAGCAAGGACGGGAGCATCGAAGGATCATATGCATGAGTACAGTAATCCTCCAGCATGGAATGGCGTGCTTTTTCTTTTTTTGGCAAGGCAGAAAAGGCGTCAACTCATTTGCGACGACGTTGCGACAAATGCGACGCCAAAACGGTTGTCAGATGCAGTGAGCATCGATCGGCCCGACGATTGAACGCTCAAGTGGCACAAGAAAAAGTACCAATCGCATCACCCTCCATTTGTTGTAACTCCGCTCAAACAGCAATAGCCGTCGCCGGCGTAGCAGCCATCCCCGGACCGCCGCTCACAGGGCCAAGTTCCGGGCTCGGGCTCGGGCTACCCTCCGAGCTAGCCGTCGACGCCGACGCCGACGCCGCGTCAGGGACCACCAACTTCGGGAATGGCCCACCATGAATCAGATACCTCTCCAAAGCGCTGGAATCCATCGTCTTCCCTTCTTGCACGACCCTCCTACTGCCGAAATGGTCTGGACCATCCATGTCCTCCCAGTTCTCATCCACGCTGGCATGGAACTTGAACGTCTCCCTTGCTCTGGCGCCAGTCCTGATATCGCCGGCTTCGAGATCCCCTTCCAAATGGAGGCGCTGCAGCTTCGGCAGTTTTCCTTGCAGGGAAGCGAACAGACTGCGGAATGACCCCTCGTGGAGATGCACGCCACCGATGGAAAGTTCATAAGGCTTAGCCAGCCCGCGGCCTCCCAGGCGCAAGCGCTCGAGAGTCTTGGCGTGGCGCAGCAAAAAGGAGCGCAGATCTTCTTCGGAGCAGGAGACGCCTTCGAGTTTGAGGGAGGTGAGTTTGGTAAAGGTGAAGTCCTGGAGGAGAGCGCGGAAAGAAAAGCCGAATTTTTGCATCGGGGCGTGGTAAGTGTGGAAGGATAGGCTGAGGTGGGTCAAGTTGGGGGAGAGCTGAAGGACATGGCCGAGGCCGTTGATGGCTTTGAAGCGGGACTGGGGCATCAGGTTTGCTGGCGGGTCGATGGTCAGGTCCAGCTTGGAAAGGGACGAGAAGGAGGAGGCGCAGCAGTCGAACCAGTGGCGACGGTCGTCGGGGAGGCGGAAGATTTCGAGCGGGAGTTGGTCGATGGTGAGGCTGTTGAGGGAGACATGTCGCACGGCGGAGATGATGGCGTTCATGTTCTTGCACGTCTGCGCGCGGAAGGTGGGGTCGCGCTTGCGGCAGTTGCGCACCAGAAAGACGTCCTTGAAGACTTCAATGTCGTAAGGGCATTTGGTGTAGGTGATCTCGAGGTCCTTGAGGTTAGGCAGGCGCTTGAAGGACTCCTCGACCATGGCGGAGCGGGTGTGAAAGGGTGGAAGGTCGCGGGCTTTGCCTTCGAGCTCGTAGTACTTGATCCAGGCATCTTGGAGGAGGATGGACCGCTCTTCGGGCTCTTGCAACCAGTGCTGGAAGAAGGAGGCGTGGCGGGCGCTGTATTCGTCGACTTTGGAGAAGTTGAAGGTGATGGAGCTGATGGACCGGTTGAGGCGGTCGTGGTGGGCGATCGAATGTAACCGTTGGACGTCGTCCTTCCATTCCACGGCCCGGAAGGATGGTGGGAGCAGGTAGTCGTATCCTACGTCGGCTAGCCGACCGCAAGTGAGACGGAGGGCTCGTACCGACGGTGGGTCGCAGTTGTCGAAGATGAGCCGAAGCAGTTCAGCGGGAAGACTATCCATCTTGGCTGGCTGTATATGTGATGAATATGTGTTTTCGTAGACAGATGAGGCAAGATAGGATAAAGTCGTCTGTTGTTATATATGTCTTGTTGATGGTGTTGACAACAAAGCAGTCATGGAATGTGTGTGTGTATGTGTTGTGAGGCTCAGGCGGCTTGGGGGCGGCTGACACAAGCGTGGGTGTATGTGGTGTGGTGGTGGTGGTAGTTGATTGTCGTCACTTATAAGTCGCGAGTTGTCGGTTCGGGTGTGTGTGTGTGGGTTGACCGGCAACGGACGAGTGCATGGGGGGGGGGGAATTGGAGAAACAAAATAGAAACCGGGTACTGAAGGGTGGAAAGGGGAGTGATTCGCCCCTTATTTAGCAAGAGTAGTTCCGAATTATTTGCAGCTGCATGGTTTCTCTGTTTGGATCGATCTGTCAAGAACAAAGGACGGTGCCCTGGTGTCGTTGATACCGAAAGATTTCACAGTTGGCTTCTAAAGTCGGTGAGCTTAAGACAAGGGACGGCCTCAGATTCGTCGAGCCCTATTCCAGCCTATCCATCCTGGGCCATCCATGCTAGCCCATGCCATCCCTTGGGGCAGCTGTACTGGGGACTGGGGGAGCATGGGGCACCAATCGATGTTGCTGGGCTTTGACTGGGCATCCCAACCACAATCCTGTCCTTCCGAGAAGACAGGGGAGTCAACATTGGGTGCATTAGCGGGCTGGAGGCCAAACCAAAATGCAAGCCACCACAGGCACGCCCACCCCCTTTAGCGTTGCTTGGGTCCCGCCGCCGTCCACTTGGAAACATCCAGAGTCCCGGCTCAGACATTGCTGCTTCAAGAAAAAGGTACCTTACCCTGCCATTCGGGGGGCGGACAGGAGAAGAACACGCTCGTGTTTTCTCTGTGAGTCGTGTTGTTGGTGCTCAGACTCCCTGCCCAGCAAAGCTCAGAATAGATAGAAGGGAAGAATGAGCGGTAGGAAGGCGGTGTGAATGGGACAGCATTTGTTGAACGAAATTACGGAGTCACGGAGGTAAACAGACCTGGGACAAAAAGGACCACGAGTAAGGTATGGGTAAAGAGGAGGTGTGATTCCGTCTGTGTGATCGATCCAAGGTTCTTACCGATGCGATGTGTGATGTTCATTCAAGCAGGCAGTGAGGTGTGATGAGATGATGGATGCGGCAATGAGGACACCTTGTGCCTCGCGTACCTTGAACCTCTCTTCCTCTGGCCTCGTCTCTTTTTTTTTATCCCTCCTTGACCGACGTTTGGATGTGAATTGCAATGCAACACCATGACTGGACGCTTGTCCAATCCAAGCTGGTCCCCATGAACCCGCCTCAGCCCGCCCACCACCCGCCTGTTTGGTTGAAGTCTAGTGCCCGATGACTGCAAAGCACAGAATGGCACGTGAGGAGTACTTGTCACTCACTGTTGTCAACGGGACAGTGATGCTACGTATTGCACTGTGGGATAGCGATGGAAGCCTTTGCTGACATGCAGGTCTGCTTCTAGAAAAGTGTACCCACCATGGCCGATTCGTCGGATGCGCAATGTATGTGTATGGTGGCTTTTTGTGGTTCTTCAGGAGGGGTGGAGGGCCGAAAGGGGAGGGTTTCATTGCTTTGGTTGGCGAGCCATCCCTTCCAGCCCTGTGAGTCGACCACAGATACGGACAGACGGGCGATCCCCTCCGCTCGACATGGAAAGTGAATCATGACGATGCTGTCTGTATTCCAGCGAGCATTTTTCGACAGGTTTGCTCATCGGTTGTCGGATCAAAGAAAGTCGGCGAGAGGTGACAGGTGAGATGAGGTAAGCTGCCGTCAACATCCTTGAAGAGAGAGGGACAGGATGTTTGCGGGGACCGCCGACAGTGTGCTATTCTCGTGGTGCAGAGGAACACCAAAAAGCAAAAACAGCCGTTTCGATCCTACATACGCTTCCTTGTAACCAGGACCCCCCGGGTATGCTGGCCGGGATGCTTCACCGCGAGTTCAACAAACGGATTTCAACCCCAGTTTCCCAGGCGTTCCCGGCGGCGAGAAGGCCTCACGACAAACGAAGATAATGGAGAACCGAACCGTATGTTACGCAAGCTGGCATCCCACAGGCAGACAGCCCTCCGTAGCCCGTGGTCAACCCGCGCGTGGGCATGCGAGGGCATTTCTTGGGACTCGTTTTCCTTGGCTGGATGGGGCTGATGATGGATCGAGGACGTGCAGACTGGCGGACAAGAACATGGCGAAACCCAACCTCCACTCTGGGCTCTCACCGAAGGAGTTTTGCGTACACCTTGAGGGGCATCCATCGCTTACCCCAGCCTTCATCTCGACACTTTGATGTCATGCAGTCTCGTGGGGGTGTTTATGCCACCTCGTTTCATGTTCCTGGCAAGCACAAGTCGGTGAGAGCTTCAGGTAAATAAATCGTGGTTATTCCCCCCTTTCGGTTGTCGCTTTCTGCCTCTCAATGTCATACTCCAATGCCACCCACACATCTCATCCGTGTCCCAGTTGTCCAGTCCGGAAGATGTGAGTTCAGCTGGAGGGACTTCTCCGGCCGACATCCCAAAGTATCCAACCGGAAAGGATACCACAATCGGAACGAAGAGAATCAACAGCTGCATCTTGAAATCACACAAGGTTGAGACATACATGATGGGTGGCCAGATGGCCTGCTCGTCCCGAGGCCTGTCTGTCTATCTGTGTTGCAGGATGGGATCATGTTCGTTCGTCCGCTTTCCGCTCTCTGATCCGGGTTGCGACCTGGGTTTTACTAGTTATACTAGTATACAGAGAGGAAGAGGAACCAACCAACCATTTGGGTCTCTCGGTCAGTGTCTCAAGTCAGTTCCGAGTGGACGAGAAGGGGAGCTGCTAGACTAGTTCTAGGTAGCTGAGTGGGAGGTCAACACCATCAACCATGACTTGCATAAGCACAACCCTTCTCTCGTGCTCTCACACTACACTAGAGCAAGTGGAAGTATGTACTCGGTAGCCCCTCTTCCTCGTGTCGTTACTCAATGATCGCCCTCCTCTGGGTGGTCTGGTGGAACCATGGCTCACGGCATGGAATCCCTCCCTCCGCCTTTTTTTGTTTTGTTTTTTTCTTTAGCCTCGTGCAAGGCCAGTGACATGCAGTAAGTACATATCGCCGGATCCGCAAGCCCAGTGTAACCTCCGCTCTTTTGGCTGCGTGCCTGATCGTGGCCGCCGCTTTGGTCTGCGCTACTCTGCCGTTCTCTGCGCTACTGGAGGCGGTGATGATTCTGAGGAAGGAAAACCCAAATGCAACGTCAAAAAAGTCAATAAAACGGGGCCGAAGGTGGGGAATGCTGAGGTGCCCCCCCCCCCCCCCCCCCCCGGCTGCCCCGCCAATTCCCTTGCCCGCTCCCGACGGGACATACACTACACTAACAATTATATCCACTATCCACGCCCTCTTTTAGGGGCCAACGGATGCATAGTCTGCCATAGTGTACACGGGCACGGGGACTAGGTGTCTCGGGGCCGGCAACATCCCATGGATACCAACCAATATCGGGACACGATGGTACGTAACAAAGGTAATGACAATGTTTTGCCGTCTGTCATTTCCGTTGTTGGTTGGAGACGAGACGAGCGATTGGATGTCCGGCCAACTCTTTTCCCCTCCAGCCAGCCAGTCACAGCAACTGCCCGCTTTCAGTGTTCCTTTCCCCTCTACTGCCACCATGTGAGCAGCTGAGTGAGTCGGATGGGAACGGCAGGAACTTTTTCCATGTCAATCAGTTCTCTTGCTCGACCTGACCCGACATTTCCATCAGCTGCCTCCCCTCACTCTCGTCGAAAGGTTCAGCCCGCCACTCGTTACCCTAACCGACACCGAGACTATCGACCATACGACCAAACCTACCTAGCCAACCATATTCACGCGACAACAACATCGACACCGAGACCGCGATTGCGCTTGCGCCATGGACATCATCAATGGTTGGACCTGATCCTGACGACCACACTGTTGACCTGCAGTAGTAGCATAGTGAAGCTCCTGATTCGGTAACCATCGCGACCAAGATATTCTTCCACAGCCCCAAGCTTACGCCATCCGTGCGACAATACTGCTATACCGACTGGACGAACCCCGCGCAGCCTTGTCAACTTCTTGCGCCGAATCATACCGCAATCATGCCGGGCGCACGCTCCGATGCGAACACTCCTCAGCCCGACCGGGAGTTTATATCTGACGAGGCACACCTCCTTCCGTTGCCTCCAGACGCTCCTGATCTCCACGAACTCAACGCCTCTCTCGATGCCCTCTCCGCCGTCTTCCCCGACATACAAATAGACGTCTTCCGCGAGATGCTCTCCAGCTTCGACGGCGAATCGAGACTCGCTCTGGTCGCCAACGCTCTCATCCAAAACAAGGTCACTTGGGTCAAGGGTCGCTGGAGAGCCGCCGAAGAGATGCCTCGCAACGTGCCAGCCACAGCTGGGCCAGTCTCGGTCCCCTCCAGGCACAAGTTTCGAAGCAAGGAGTACAGAAGCGCAGTCGAAAGACTTGCGTGGCAGGAGTTCAAAGGATTGTCCCGATCGACCATCACCGCAGTCCTCGCCGAGAATAACTACTGGTACCCGGATGCCCGTCCAACGCTGGTCAGCCTTTCGTCCAAATCCTGGCGATTTGCCATCTCGTCTCTATTCCTACGCAGAAAATCTGTATCGGGCACCGAGGCAGCAACACACCCGCTTGTCATCTGGAAATCATCTGGCAGGGGCTCTATTGTGCCCTGTATCAAGACCACGGGCAATGCCGAGCTAGATAAGGAGCTCTACGAAGCACTCATTCTTCCCATCCTCAAACAGGCACGTCAGGAAAGGGAAGACAAGGATCACAGCTTAGCGGCAGAGCTCAACACCAAAGAAGCGGAGGCGCTAGCAAGCATGTTTGAGTGCTCGTGCTGCTTCACCGAAGCTACGTTCGAAGAGATTGTGTCATGCAACGTTGACGGACATACCATCTGCTTTCGATGTGTCCACCATACCCTCTCGGAAGCCGTATTCGGACAAGGCTGGCAGTCAACCATTAACACGGAAACTGGCACACTACGTTGCCCAGCTGTGGAAGGAAGCGGGTGCAAAGGGTGTATCTCTCAAGAACAGATGCACCGGGCCATGCTTGAGTTCAAAAAGGGCGCTGGGATCATGCACAAGTTTGAGCAACGTCTAGCCGAGCACAGTCTCGTAGTCAGCGGACTCCCACTTGTCCGCTGCCCTTTCTGTTCCTACGCCGAAGTCAACGAGATATACGAGCCTCCTAACCCACTGCCTTACCACTCCCTTAGGAAGAACGCCTTTCAGCTCATGTTCGCTGTCCTGTGCATTGGGTTCATTCCCTTTATACTACCTCTGGTCCTGATAATCGGAATAATTACGGTCCTGCTAAGTTACAAGCAGGATATAGTAATACCCTTATCCCAAGAATATCACGCCGCGCGCCAGCGTCTCCAGCGCCGCCGTCGCGGACCCAAGTTCACCTGCCGAAACCCCGAATGCCAACGCAACTCGTGTCTCTCATGCAGCAAAGAATGGGTTGACATACATGTCTGCAACGAGTCCTCCCTCGTCGCCTTGCGCACACAAGTAGAGCAAGCCATGAGCATGGCGGTCAAGCGTGTCTGTCCCCGCTGCAATACCTCTTTCGTCAAAACGGCCGGCTGCAACAAGCTCACTTGTCCGTGCGGATACAAGATGTGCTACGTCTGTCGAAAGGACATTGGCGGGGACGGGGATGGCCCAGACGTGGGGTACAGGCACTTTTGCGACCACTTCAGACCGGAGGGAGATGGGAGGAAGTGCGACAAGTGTACCAAGTGCAATTTGTGGGAGGCTGAGAATACGGAGCTGGTGCTGAAGCAGGCCAAGGAGGAGGCGGAGAGGAAGTGGTTTGAGACGGAGAATAGGGAGTTGACGGGCGCCGAGAAGGTGTTCTTGGAGACGGGCATGGCGATTGACCCGAATGCAGCGGCAAGGATGGATAAGATGTATGCGCATGGGAGTTGGCGGGTGCCGACGCTGGCGGAGTTGTTTGATTTTATCCTGGAACATATCTTGGAGGCGTGACAATGCAGATTATGGGAGGAGCGATGCTCGGCGCGCAGTGTCACTTTTCTACCCGCGTAGTGCCATAGTAATCCCTAAACCTATAATGCTTCTAATATTATCAGACACCCTAATAACTGGCTCCTTCACATTCGTAATGTATCCTTAGTAGAGTCATAGTAGTTAAATGGTTGTGCTTACACAAGGATGCTAATCTCGCGAGTTTGGGTTGACTGTGTAAAATCGTATATTTGCAAGCGCTTCATGGCGGTAATACTCATATCGATGAGCTTAGCGGGTTATATTACATATAGCTAATTTATTGCCATTAGGGTTGGGGATTACTATGGCACTGCGCGGGTAGGAATTCCTATATAAACGTCCCTACTCGCGCAGTGTACACTGCGCCAGTAGAAAAGTGACACTGCGCGCCGAGCAAGGCTCTATGGGAGACTCTGGAAATCGTAAGGCTGGGAACGGGAAGGCAACAAAAGGTGCACGAAACAACGTGAACGGGTACGCTGAATATCCATAGTTGAGCATTCATTTCGCTTTGCCTGAATACGACCAGACATAGGTACCTATCGACGATGAAGAATAATCCACTAGCAATCATTTATACTGTCTTTTTGGTGATAGCCTCATGTAACAATGGCTGGCTACCACAACCTAGTCCACAACGTGGTCGTCACGGCGTTTCCCTGGCGACGTTCAGGGGTAAAGTCAATGTTAGTGACATACATAGTGGGGCCATGGGAAAAGAGGACGGCCTTACGTAAGCGAGCCTGGCTCAGCGTCCCAAGCTCCCCACAATTCCTGAGCGTGGGCAGGCAACTGAACTGAACTCGCCGATTCGCAGCCAAAGCGCGTCCCACCCGTCGACCTCGCTCGTTTCCCACTGCACAGCTGCTTGCCCGCGCCGCCAACGAGAGAGCTCCGTCAACTTTCGCGACTTTGCGACAGCTTCAGTCTGGAAACATCACTCCCTCGACATTCCCACATTACCCACCAGCTCAACAACGTATTTAACCCGATCGCAAAAGCAATTTGCATTACAACAGCAGCAGCAATACCAATCGAGTACGACACGCTCCAACCATCACCAACAAAACACACAGTTAACGCAAAGTCAACAATAATCCACCCACCATGTCAGGCCAGACAGGCAAATGGCGAGAAGAGCAAGTCCTCGTCATCTGCCCTGGCAGTTCGACAACCATGGCCCAGCTCGGTTGTGGGGAACTCAGTCCGCCCGCCCACCGTTTTCCGACGCGCATGTTTAGAGACGAAGAGACGGGTCAATGGAGGCCCTACCATACTTTCAAGAGGAAGAAGGCTGCCGCTGTGCCTGCGCCTGTAGTCGAGGGAGAACAGA
This sequence comes from Neurospora crassa OR74A, assembly GCF_000182925.2. Classification (NCBI taxonomy): domain Eukaryota; kingdom Fungi; phylum Ascomycota; class Sordariomycetes; order Sordariales; family Sordariaceae; genus Neurospora; species Neurospora crassa. Next base: position 5,064,725 of record NC_026504.1, read on the forward strand.
AAACAGAAGAAACAAAGCCAGAAGGGGAGAAGAAGGAAGAAGACGAGTGGGAATATGTTGAGGACCAGGACTCGGACGAGGGCGCTGTTTATCCTATCCAGGGTGAGTACTGGCTAGTCTGCTGCTGGTTGTTTGGAGGGAGTGGAAAGGGACTGACAGAACCATGCACACAGGCGGCCACATCGTCGTAATGGACGCCTTCCTCGCCTTCCTCGAACACGTCCACTCTAGCCTGACCACCACCTACCACAACACGCCCATAATGCTCATGGCCTCCCCGCAATGGACACGCCCAGACTGCGAAACCTTGGCTCGTTACATATTCGAAAAGACCAAGACACCCGCCCTGTGTCTGATCAACTCCGCCATTGCGACGCAGTACGGCCTCAAGTGGCCCAACATGACTGTTGTCGATATCGGGTTTGAGAAGGTCGACGTGACGTGTATCTACGACAGCAGGATCGTGGCGCATAGGGATGTTGGGGCGGGATGGCCAGAGAACAGCGCAGAAGAGGAAAGGGAAATCAGCGGTGGAGAGGTCTTCACACGGAAACTGCAGCAGCTATTGAAGGATAAGATCAATGGGTTCAACCGCGACATGGCCGAGCAACTGAAGAAGAGTAACATCTGCGAAGTGCTGCCTTATGCGCCGGACAAGCCCAAGCTGATGGATCTCCCTACCGAGGATGTCCCTGTTGCTGCGGTTGCTACTACTACTACCGGAGCGGCGGCCGCTGCAGCGGCTTCGGGCACTACGACAGAAGGACCGAAGATTGTCGAGCCGGTTGCTGACGAACCGATCTACGACGCTGAAGGAAACTTGGTGGATGATGAGGGTGTGCTCGACGTTGCGAATATCGTGGCCACAGGTCAGACCAGGGAGTTCTTGGCCAAGAAAGAGAAGGAGAAGCAGGAGAAGGCGAAGAAGAAGGGCAAGGATAAAGAGGCGGAGGCGAATAGAGCGATGAGGTTGCCCAACTCTAAGAGGGTGAAGAACGTTTTCCACTTTGAGGAGTACGTTACCGAGGAGGTCCCGATTGTTCAGCCTGCTCCGCCAGCACCGGCACCGGCACCGGCCGCACAGCATGTACCAGCGACGACAGAGGGTGCTAAGGATGTTGAGATGGCTGATGCGCCCGCGGCACCACCAGCGGAAGGAGCCGAGAAGAAGGATGAAGAAAAGAAGGATGAAGCCAAGACTGAGGAGCAAAAACCGGACGCCCCTGCTACGGAGGACAAGAAGCCCGAGGAGAAACCATCCGAACCCGCACCAGAACCCGCCACCGAAGCGCCCCAGCCTGCCGAAGCGCCAAAGGCCCCCGAGCCCGCTGCTGCCCCCACCCCTCCCGCACCAGAAGGCCCCGTCCCCACCGAGCGTCAAACCAAGCGCATCCGGCGAGACATCGAAGTCGGCCTCGAGCGCTTCGAGTTCGCCGACCGCGCCGAGATCGACCGCATCGTCACCGCCATCTACAACGCCGTCCAGTCTATCGACGACATGTACATGCGCCCTCCCTGCTGGGAATCCCTCGTCTTCGTCGGCAACGGCGCCCGCATCCGCGGTCTCAAGGAAAACATTCTTCAAACCCTACAAGCCCGCCACCTCATCTCCCCCTCGAGCGCAACCATCTTCACCTCCGAACTGCCCTCCAACATCGGCACCCCCACAGCCGGCACGCCCGGTCCTGGAGGTGCTTCGACGCCTATCGCTAGCGGTCCTGGCGGTGCGCAGTCCGGTTCGCTACTACAAGCCGCCACTTCCGCCGCGGCCGCGAATGCAAACCTCAGCGTAGGACCCGGCGGCGCTCAGGGATTCCAGGGAGGCGCGGAGGGAAGCCAGCTGGGTCAGCACCACTTCCACAGCCAGACGCCGACCAATATCAAGCTGGCGCAGCTGCCAACGTATTTGAGCGAATGGACCAAGAACGGGTTCGAGGAGGCCATGTTCCTTGGCGCGCAGGTGGCTGCGAGGATGGCGTTTTGCATACACAATTTTGATGCGCAGGGGTTGGAGATGCAGCGGTATATGAGTTTGAGTAGGGTTGATTATAAGTGAGTACTTCCCTGATATTTGACAGCGAAAACTGATGAAAGGGAGTTATGCTAACGAGATACAACGAAAAAAATAGTGAGTTGGGTCCTAAGGGGATTAGGCTGCATTCTATGTTGGGGTGGTAGAGGCGGACTTTGATGGGTCAAATGTTTGAAAACGAAAGAGGATGATATACCATTGATTGGGTTGGGAGCCGAAGAGTTGGCGGACAGACAGACAGACAGCTGATGATGTTCTTGAAAGGAGGGAAGAAAAGAGATGTACGAAATGAACGGATGAGGAGGTACTCGTGCTGGCTCGCTGGCTGGCTGGCTGGCTGGTCGTTTGAAATCATTTTACACTTTATACTCACTTTTATGCTTACATTTGGCAGGCGTCACGAAAAGAAAAAAGAGTGTTGTTGTTGAAAGGGAACTTGGTCACTTGACTGGCAGGGCCAAGCACAGGTTGCTCTATTCTTTTGGCTTGGGTGATATCCTATCCTGCCTTGTCTTGTCTTGTACACGATGTTCGACGGGCAGATATAACGAGTGGATCGGGTCTTTTACGTCCCCTTTCTTGCTCTTTTCCTTCTCTTGCTCTTTCTCCATCACGTAATTTCCTCTCTGTGGCTAGCGGGTTGAACGTCGATTGTTTGTTTGCTCGTGAACTAGATGGTGGATGTTGGACGTGAGCTCGAGGATGATGGAGTGGCTAGTGCCGTGTCGCAGTGTGCAGGCTCGAAGCTGAGGCAGAGTCTGGTCTGGTCTGCCTTTTGTGACTGATGGATGTCTTGGGTCAACTTCTGCTTCTTCGTGGGTTGTAGGTGAGTTGGGGGCTTCGTAGGTAGAGATGAGAGTAGCTAGTGTCGTATTACGAAGGGTAGCTTGGGGGCAGAGACTTGTCTACCTCCTTGGACTGATAGTTATCTGTGGTGTGAGTGGGTCTGCTGCTGCCTGGTCGTAGTCTGTTGGCGAGTGTCTGGGAAGATGGGAGTGGTAAGTGCCATGGCCTCGAGGTCTCGAGAGCCTTGTCTTGTCTACATGTCTGTCTAACTGATTGACGGCAGCTCGTAGGTTGACTTCTGCTTCCTCGTAGTCTGTCGTGAGTCTCCGGGAAGATGTGGCGATGAAAGCCATCTCGGGGAGGGTAATTCGGAGGTTCAGACATGAGTCTCCCGGTATTTGGGTGTCCAAGATATCTGCTCACCTTAGGTTAACTTTCCCATTTTTCACATATGTGTCTCATATGCCCATCATATGTAGTGTCATATGTCTGATAACGGCGTGGCAAGTGCTACATCGTGGAGGTGGTTCGGAGATCTAGGTCTAATTACGCCTAGTCACCCTCTGGGCCTTCGAACTCGGCCTCCCGGCCTCCTGGTCTGGCCACCGCAGGCCACCTTTCCGCAACCGTCGATCCCCTTCCTAAGCGCTCGGTAAGGCAGAATATGGCACCCCGTAACCCATCATATACAAGCATTTATGTCTGTTCGGTTGGTAACAACTCGGGCACATCGCCCACTATTCTAATTTGGGTGCGTTTCAAATGTACAGGTTTGGGCTTACCCTGCAAAGATCTGCCCCCTGACCGGCGTTTAGAGGAGATTGATGGTTGTAAACCCGCGAGTCTTCACGATATGTCGTTCATATGTCTAACATATGTCGAGAGTACTTCAGGAAGGGCCGAGACGAAGTGGTCCCGAAAACTGGTCTAAAATTTCTTCTTAATTAATTATAAATCTATCCCCAACCGATCCCTAACCTATCCCCGATCTGTTCCCAAACTCGTCACGACCTCGTCTTGGGAGGACTCCGGAAAAATCAGCCCGTTTGCCTTCCACGTGATGTTTTGCTTCCCGCTCTGCAACTTCTTTCTGCATCGATTCGTGCCCACATCCCCAGCCTTGTTGTCCTCGCACCTTCCTATAGTTCTGGCTTCTCGACACCCGCACTTATCCCAATCTATCCATCATTGGCTGTCCCAACCAACGTGTTCAGACTCAATCAATCACGTGTTTTGTTGCTTCCCCGCTCGCAATTTTTCCTGCATACGTGCCTACATCCCCAACCTCGTCGTCGCCACCACCTCGGCGTTTTCACACAACATCACCTTCGTCGCAACATCATCATCCTTGCAAACTCAACGTCGCTGCCATTTGAGAATCCCACCGGTATTTCAACTTTTGCACATAATCCGCTCGTGCCATCTCATTGCTGGCTTTCGGTTACTGAAAGTTCCCGTTGACGCGTTTCGCTATTGCTGATTGTGCACATCTCCAATCTTTCCGTCGTCGCAACCTTATCGTTGTCGGAACCTCGCCGTCGCCAGGACTTGAAGCGTTGTTGACGTTTTCTTTTTTGGACACTCCCTCTCAACCCAACTTGCCGACGCGCGCCATTCATTACTACCCGCAAACGAGCACTAACACCAGACCATGAATCGCCTTACCGCAGACTGGCTACCGGACGACACCCCTTGGGAGAAGCTCACGTGGTTCACGAAAGACGAGTTGAGGAAACAATGTGCGAAGCGATCCCTTCCTGTTACCGGTACCAAGTCCGTGCTTCAACAGCGACTGCTCGACTACCAGCGCACCCATACCACCGAGGTCAGACCTTGTCCTTTGCGGCTGGAATTCCCATGTCCCTTGGAGACGGAGTATGGAAGGTCGGCAAAGCCAACGCGTGCCATAGTACTTGTTGAGGACTTGAGCACCTTTCGTGCTTGTTTGAAAATGCGTTTTACGTTCGCGTCCCATCAAGTCACGCACCTTGACGGTGATATTGAGACATTTGCTAAAGTTCAAGTTAACTTTACTAATAAACCGTCTTGCTCTTGTCGGGTAAGTAACCGCCGCTTGCATCTAGAATATATCCTCAAACCACAACTCCTTGCTGACTTGGTTTATATACCCAGAGACACTTCCTACACGATCTTCCCTGCTACCATGTTGAATGTTCGTGATCAGGCTTTCGCTACCCCCTGACCTATTTTCTAAGCATCAAAGCTAATCGTGATACCTTCATGTAGATCTCCTTCGCAAATTTTTCAACTGCCCGGAGCCTCTTCTCTGGCAAGAAGCGTACCTAACTTCAGAGCTCGAATACATCTACCGAAAAAGTCACGCTGCCCTTAGTCGTGTCAAGCCAGACCGGTACCGTCAGGGAAAGCGATGTGTCATATGTTTTGATGTGCATAAGACGCATGAAAAGAATGTCCCTTGCAGTTTGTGCGGAATGCCAACACATTCATTCTGCCTCAAAGCATTGAGGAAGAAGAGAAAATTCGATCCTGCGCAAGCGAGTCAATGCATCCTCTGCTTAGACAAGACCGCCTTGGCCGTTGAGAAGTATTTTGGACGGTCTCAGGTCTCGCCGGCCGTTGCCGGCCCCGGCCCCGCCCTCGTTCCCAACGCCCCAGCCAGCAACAAGGCACTAGCCGGACCGGACCGATCGGTCACGAGTACTACTCAGTCGGAGGCTGTATCACCCGACTCCATAGAGCGAACGACCACCATGCAGGAGCCACACAGCGCAGCACAGCAAAAGTGCACATCCACGCCGCTTCCAGGGGTCCCGGCGCTTATTTGGCAGGAGATGCACCAGCAGGCACGAGAACAACGACAACAACAACAACAACAACAACAACAGAAGCAAAGTGAGCAACGACAACGACAAGACGAGCAAAAGCAGAAACAACAAAGACAGCAGCAGCAGTCGCAGGCAAAGGTGCGAGCGATTCGCCCCGTCATCACTGAGGTAAGGGTCTCGGAACTCCCTGACCCTGCCCGGGTAGAGGTAGGGAGCCGAGTAGCAGCAAAACAGACGCCTATCACCCAGAAGCTGGTGTCTAAGGAAATTGGGGGGAGTCCTGCTGCTGCTGCTGCTGCTGCTGCTGCTGCTTCTGGTAGCGGTGTTCGTTCTCCTATTCAATCCTCACCTCCACCCATAAGCACAGCTACCCAACCTGACAAAAGTGCCGTCAATCCATGTGGTGATTCTAGAGGCCGCTCTACTGAGGCTACTGAAGTCGCTGGTCTCGCCAATGAACAGGCAAATAATGCCGATGTTCCTGGCTCCATTCTTATCGGTGCCAATACAATCATCACAGCCACTCTTGATGATGATATCAGCAACAACAGCAACAACGCGGACAGAAAGGCCGCCAAGCTAGCGCGCAATCTCAAGCGGCTTGAAGTCAAGTTGGAGCAGCTAGACAGGGATGCAGATTACTACTACAAAAAAGCCGAGAGGAGGTCGCAAAAATATCAGACAGTTCAAAAGAAGATTCGGAAAATCAAGGAGAAGGCGGAGAAGAGGGCTTTGGCGAGAAGAAGAGAAGGGGTAGAGGAGGGAGCGGTCAGCGATGTTGTGTGAAAAATGGAGTGCTCGAAAGCGGAGCGGTTCGGGGATGGTTTTTCCTTTGATTTATTTTCCTTTTTTCCTCTTTCTGGATCGTAGAGGTATTTCTTTGCTTCATTTCTCTGGTTCTGTGTAGTAGGTAGATGTCGTTTTTGACTACGGTTCCTGGTATGCGTTAGAACGACTTGTCTTTCGAGGACAAGAAATATACATTGTTTCACGTTCAAGTTTCATGCCCACTTGCTTCCTCTTTCCCATTCACCAACAGGAGGGTATTCAGCTCAGATCCGGCCACGCCCAGTTGTCTACCGCCATTCGCCATGTCCTAGGCAGTTGGGATGAAACGGTGGGCATCACCCTTCACTGATGGCCCCCGAGTGATCGGGTCGCTTGCCGGACATACTCCCAGCCAATTTGCCTCGGGCAATGGGCGAGCCGGTAGTCGTGGCAGCTGGCAACCTGGCTCGAGACTGGAAGCCCGGGACTTTGAAGGTCCTGCCCCTCCGCGCACAAAATCTGCCGTGGGTTTTCTCTTGAGCCTCCGCATCTTCCACTTTAAGTGCATCACACCAAACTCCCGCATCACAAAATTGTCTAGGACGTTACCTTTTTTTTTCCTTGATCGGATAGGATACCCGACACCAGTCCTCCCTCAAAGGGACACCCACGGTGCACAAAGCGACAATGGCGTCACTCAGGCCAACTTACTTGCCGAACGACGCCCCCTGGTGGAAGTACAATGTCAAAGTCCTTAGGCAACAATGTACGGCACGCAACCTACCAGTCGAAGGAAAAACAAAGAAGCAGCTTCGAGAGTGTCTATTCATATACTACCACTCCATACTCCCGGAAGAACCAAGGCCGGAGCGTTGGATGTTCAGGCCCTCTGAGCCCAGCTATTCGATCCTCTTGAATCGAGCTCAAGTTGAGAATCTTCGGCTTGTAAAGATCAGAAATGTGACCGTCCAGGTTGAGGATAGTCGCGTCAGGGGAAAGGCATTCCTGATCGCACAAGAAGGAGCCCCTGAGCTTTTCACAGTTACTTTCTGCAATCGCCCTACTTGCACCTGCAACGAGTACTTGGTGAGACAGTCTCATACTCTTGCTTTCCTCTACCCTCTGTCAGCCTACTAACCAAACATCCTCCTAGCCTGATCAATGCGTTCATATCATGTGTTCGTTACCTCCACCTATCGCATACCACGAAGACAGCGACTGACACTCCTCTGCAGACCTTCTACGGTACATTCTCAACGTCCCAGAGCCCCTCCGTTGGCAAAGAGCGTTTCTAGACTCCGAGATCTTGGACATTTATGAAGGCAGTCACCCCTTCAAGGCTCTGAATTCGCCCGAGCGGTACACCGGTTTCCCTGGACTGTGCCTTATCTGCTTCAAGGGCCCAGCCAATCAACTGTCTTGCCTTACATGCGATATAGGGATGCACATATCCTGCCTTTTTGTTGTCACCGGCAATAGACAGACACCTGGGAGACATATATGCACAGTCTGCCTGGACCGCCATGAATGGCAAAATCTTCACTCGCGCCAGGAGCGTGTTGAAAGGAGGGTGATCGAGCCAGGACGTGCTGTTGCTGGCGTAGACTTGAACCCCGATGTTTCAAGCTCTTCAAGTGACGCTTCTGAGGAGGGCGATGAAAGCTCCAGCAAAGAAGACTCTTCGGATGAGGATGCTGACGAGGGAGCGTCCCGCAGAAGCGAGCAGCCCAATAATGCACTTCGCCAGCCCATCAATCAGCGCCGCTCTCCCTCACCCCCCATTCTGATCAAACAAGAGAGATCCTCCTCTCCCCATGGCCTATCACTCCCCTCTTCACCCCCGCGCCGTCAGCAAAAACAACCCGCCAGCTCGCCGCTGCGTCGCAAACAACCATCCAGAGCTGCCAAAGACATTGGCCTAGTCCGACAGAGTATCGCCGCGACCGCCGAAGCTCCGGTTCGCGCACCTCGTCGCAGTCATGGACGTACGCCCGCTCCTGCGCCCGAAAGCAGCCAACCGGTCAATGTCCCAGTTCAGAGCATCACTCCCGTTCCAGTACCGGTCATCCCGGCACGGGCTTTGGTGCAGATTCAACAACTGCAGCAGCCACAGATTCGGCAGGCTGTCCACAACTTGGAAGCTGGAAAACCTCGACCCCAAGCCAGCAGTGCCCCCCGTGCTTTATCGTCTGCACTCAGTCGCCCTCAAGACCCTGCAACTCGTGCGCGTGACTCCGCTGCTCCTGTCCAGGAACATATCGCTCCAGCTACAAGCGCAGCTCCCCAGGCTGTCGAGGCGTCTGTCCCCCCAGCCCTTGTTCCTGCTCCTATTCCTGATGCCCCTTCTGGCTCTCCTGCTCCCAGCCCGGCTACTGCCAGTGCCAGCGTTAGCGGCAATATTGAGAAGAGAAAAGCAACGAAGTTGGCACGCAAGCTCAAAAGTCTGGCTAGGGAGTCAGCGTATGTCCGTGAGCATGCGGACCGCAAGTTGAAGAGGCTCGCGAAAAAGAGTAAGCGCCTGGAGAAAAAGGCCAAGGCTCTGGCGAAGCGAAACAAGGCAGGCAGTGACGAGTGAGGCTGGTGAGGTCAGGCATTGTGTAGAGACAGAGGGGTAGTGGTGTGTAATAGTAATGTTTGTTTGGCAGATGATACAAAACAGGTGGAAAATACAAAGACGTATGGAGGTGTAGGAGTAGAAGAACAAAGCATTCAAGAGGAGTTATATAGCAAGGGATAATGAGGGACCAGGTAATCGGTAATTCATGTGTAAGAAAGTGTAAGGGTTCAGTTTCGAGCCCTGTGAACTGTACAGAATCAAGATGGTCGGCGGTCAAGAAAGAGCGGATGAACTTCGTTAAAGTACAAGTAGATAGAATACAGATAGCTCTTTCCCCTTTTCTGGCCCCCTCTGGAAATCCCTTGATTCGCAAGATGCCCCAACGTCATTCCTTTTTGCGGAAGGTATGTCAAGGTGAGACCTCTTCCGAGATTAACGCTCGCAGTCGCTCCTTTCCAAGAGGCAAGAGCGTGCTTCAAGACGTGACGTGGCCCAGTGAACAGATCCCCCTCGGGCCTCGATGAACATGTAGCGTCCGGAGCACCTCCGGGGCCGGACCTCTGAAGTAAGTCCACAGTGAACCCATGCTGAGTGAATGGCCCGCGTCGGATCAGGGTGCGGTACTTTATTTGCCCTACGCAACTTCGGGACCCCGCGCACGCGGCAGATTTATTTTCTCCCTCCCTTCCTCCCAGCACGACCACGAATGCACGACTACAACAAATTTCACTGCCGTTGCATCACCATTCTCCCGACGCTTCGCTACCTTCCTACGTTCTTGATGCGTAATTCCCGCATCCGCTGGATAACCTCAACTGACAGCAATGATGGAAGACAAGAAGGAGCACCCCCTCCTGACCAGGTTTCCAGATGACGCCGATTGGGAAGAGTTTGACAACCTGTCGTTACTCAGGCAGTGCCTAGTTCGCGGCATTCCTAGCGAAGAAATCAGCCGTGACAACAAGATACTCCTTCTGCAAAATTTCTCAAAGAAGCACGTCACCGAAATCAGAAAGATCCCCTGGCGCCGCAGTCCAAGCCGTTTTACTCGTGAAGAGAAAAGCTTGCGCTTAAACAAAGCTACTTACCAAATAGCAAAGGCAAAGAACACGAGTAACGCAAACAAAACGGTGTTCTGGACAGAATTTACCCTTTCCGATGAGAAAGGATCGACCTGTGTTGTTGCCTTCAAGGAGGTACCGTCCTGCACCTGTCCGTCGCAACCCACGTTGGTATGTTTATTTACGGCTTGTGACTCAACGCTTTCCCTTTAGCTAACTTTCTTGATCTTGCAGTATCACTGCGATCACATCATGTGTCAGTTGTCCATCCCGCAACACTCTGACTTTTACGAATACCCTGATACCAATACTGACGAAGGATTGACAGATCTTCTCCTCGTTGTGCTTAACTGCCCCGAGCCCCTTTGTTGGCAAGCAGCCTTCCTGCCCTCCGAGATCACAGTGATTTACCGGCATAGCCATGCTGTCCGTACTATTTCTGGTCTTCAGAATCGGGATTCTTTGTGCGCCTGCTGCTTTAAGAGTCTAGCCACCCAACCGGCTGGCCGGTGTACTCCATGCCGTAGAGCATTTCACATTAAATGCGCCAAATCTGTCGCGAAAGTGAGAATAAAGAATACACTGCGCCATCCTTGCTGGGTGTGCGAGGATATCTCTGAATGGAAGACTGGAAAGCACCGTGATATAAATCAGCTTCCGGCTGCCACCACTGAAGTAGCTGCCGTCACAGCTACCACCACTACCACAACTATCACCCCGGGGGTACCTACACCGAAAGCGAATATTGTCCATCAATATATTGAGCGCAAAGAGAAAGATGATCATGGCGTGAGCAGCTCGAGCTCATTCAACAAACAAGCCGACAGAGACACCCGAGTCACCGACAATTCCGGGGTCAACCAACGCCCTTCCCATACTTCACAATCGTCTTCATTATTATCCTCCTCCTCATCCAACATTCCAACTCTTTCTCAATCCAATACCAACGAACAAGAGCTCCTGATCTCTTCGCATTCTCAACAAACCTCTACGTCTAAAGATATACTCCCTCAACTCAAGAGCCCAACTCCCGCATCTGCTGTATCCCTGCAAAGAAGCACGTCCGCTCCGCCCACAAGTAACTCGGAGCCTATGCGTCTGGAACTGAAGCAGCATAAGGCACAAGAGCGAGCAGAAAAGTCACCACGGGGTGTTTCTCAGGACTGTAATCCGGCTCCGGCTAAGTCCTTGTCTTCTGTTCCTTCAGCTCACTATCCAAACTCGAACGCCTCTGCTCCTCGCGCCAACACTCCTGAACAAGCCGGCCCGACACCGGTCCTCTCAGCTGATGGCGTTGATTCTCGCAATGCTGCTGCTACCACTGCAGCTTTCACTGCACAGACCGCTACTCCTGTTTCTCCTGACGACATTCCAGGTAATGTCGGTTGTTCTTCGCCAGCTAGTGTCACGGATGCCGATGTTCACAGAAGGAAAGTAGCCAGGTTGGTACGGAAGTGCCGTCATCTGGAAAGGAAATCGGCTCGCATTGGGAAGCACGTGAAACGAGGAATGGATAAGATTGACAGAGAGTACAAGCTAGAGCTCATGATGCTCAAGGAGAAGCGCAAGATCAAGTACATAAGAATTGAAAAGAAATGGGAGCATGATCTGAAGGGACTCAAGCATCAGAGAGAGAAGCTCGAAGAGAAGTTGAAGGATCTGGACTGAGGTTTTAGAACCAATGGCAGGGAACTTGTTGAAGGAGAGTGGGAGATTTTGTTTCACATGTACGGGAAGGTCTGAAGAGGAACGGAGCTATCGTCCGCTGTTGTAAGCAACGGGAAGGGTGTAGGGAATGCTAAGTTTCGGCTTGTACCAGCATGGTCATGATGGAGACGTGGATGTCAGATAACATGTTCGAGACTGTGGAAATGTAAAACAAACGATGATGATGGGCATATAATTGATGTATTCCAAAAGAACAGAAGATTGCACGTAGCAAGGACCGATGCCCAAACTGAAAAAAAGAGAGGTGATAATCCCGACACAAGTCTCGTGATGAAGCGACCCTTCCATCACTTGCGTCTTGAGACGCATGCTTTAGTTGTGGTCCTTTATCTTGGGTTATACGTGCTTGGAGGATCACATTGATGCGACGAAGAGAAAGAAAATAGGAAAATAAAGTGTGGCCCGTATTGGATTTAAACCGATATCTTCCTCAAGAACCTCAACCAGAAGGGGAATTATTCCACCTCAGGGATGTTGTCATTCCCCTCACACCAATGAACTACAGAAAGATGGCCAATACCCGGAGCTCATGCAGTCAGTTGGGGTTGGAATTATGCGGGTGATGCAGCAGTGGCGGCAGACAGAGATAGGAGGTAGGAAACTGAGTGGGAGGGACTTTGACGGCTGAAGTGCCAGGTGAGGAGGCATGTGCCGTTAAGAATGAAGTGTCTACCCGTCAAGCTTCTTGAAGTCGTTCCTTCCCTAAATTACAACCAGGTAAACTGGTGACTCGGCATGGAGAAGTTCCGGGACCGTGCACCCGTGGTGAGTCCGGAGGTGAGAAGTTACCTGTGACAGGTATCGATGCCTGTTTCTCCTTCGCAGCACCATAGATTACTGCCACTTGCTTCTGCGACCGGAACCGTTACTCTCGTACTTCGCCCATTACTTTCATCACGCTTGTCTCTTCATTCAATTCATTTTCTTTCCTCGAAGAAACTCCCCAGACCCATACGATCATGGTGCGCTCTCTCGAGGGATGGCTACCCAACGATGCGCCTTGGAGTGGACTCGGCCACGAAGTACTGCAGGAGCAATGCGCGATGCGGGACCTTGCGACCACCGGTGATTCTCCCGAATTAATCCAGCGCCTCTTGACCTACAAGCACGACAACATATCTGACAGACGACGCTCTCCCTGGCTGTCACAGCCTCGCCATCCCGCCGACTACAAAAAGCACTGGAAGGAGGCAGAGAGCGCGACCTTTCAGATTGTAAGGATTGAAGATATGAGCGGGTCAGGTCGGTATCTCAACAAGCACTTTACCATCACCGACGCGGAGGGCGCGCTCTTTACTCTTTCATTCTCCAAAGAGCCTGCTTGCACTTGTCATGCCGGTGTAAGTCGATTTCCTTCTCCAGTCCATCACAGTCATGAGGCTTCGAGCCAGGTCACCACTAACGGATCATAGACCGCTCACTTTCGATACGTCAACATCACTTGCGTCCACATAATATGTTCGTTATCCTCATAGATCCCCTAAACCGATACGATACTATTGGTAACGTCTGACACTCCCCACAGATGTCATGCGCTTTGTGCTCAACAGCCCCGAACACTATTGTTGGCAAGACGCCTTTCTATCCTCCGAACTGGAATCCATTTATCGCCACAGCCACGTCCTCCACACTCTCCTTACCACGGGCTGGGAGAACCCCAATGATCAATGCACTATCTGCTTTAAAGAACTTCGAGATTCAATATTCAGTACGACATACGTCACATGCAATCAATGTGGAAGAGCAATACACACCGCCTGCGTTGGCGCCGTCAAGCGAGTAAGGCAACCGATCCAAGATGGCCAGTGCTATATCTGCGAGGACAGAGCTGAGTGGGGAGTCGAAAAATACTCTGAGAAGAAAAAGGTTCAGCCGGCTGTTCCTGTCAACACAACCGTTACTCCAGCGGTAACTCAACCGGCAAGACAAGTTGGCCAAGACTCTTTTCAGACTATATTCAAAGATGAAGAGCGAGGTTCATTAAGCCACGGAGACGTCGGTGACAAACAACTCGATAACAAAACCCGCAGTACCAGCCATTGTTCTTCCTCCGACGTGTCTTCAATATATTCCTTATCCGATCTTTCATCTCCTAACCAGCTCTTCGGCAAAGAAGAAGCCTCATACTCTCCTCATTATCAGCAACCGAAATGTCAACCTACCTCTCATAAAACCAATGGACAACAGGTGTCTATCGAATCGCGGAGTTGGCCCCCTCCTTCCATTCCTTCAACCCAGCCGATTCGACCAAAAACTGCAAATGTGCGGATGAGCGCACCTGTTCCACAGAGTCATACGCCTGTTCCACTCCCGGCTATAGCATTTGCTTGGAAGGAACAACAACAAACTGTGCGGATCAATGCATCCGTTCCACAGAGTCATACGCCTGTTCCACTCCCGGCTATAGCATTTACTTGGAAGGGACAGACACAGAAGAAACAGCAACAACATAAACAGGTCGCGACTCGAAAAAAGACTCTCTTCCTGCCTCCTGACTTATCTCTTCAGCCGGACTCGCCGGTTTCCGTCCGATTCGAACATATCATTGAAGATGAGGCGAGATATACTCCATTCATTGCTGATAAGCTTGCTAACGGCGTCGACCCTCAACCGACTGTGAAGTGCACACCTGCTGTTAGTTCAGCTGATGCCTCCTCTCCTGCTGCTTCAGCCAGCGCATCCCCATCGCCAACTTCCGGTGCTCGAACTGCTGCTGGTTCTTTCGCCAATAATGAAACTGCCGCCACCAGTAAATCTCCTTCAGCAATCAGGGCCAGAATCCAAAATTCTGACCAAAATGTGGCCAAGCTGAAGCGGGACTTCGAACGTTTGGCAAACGAGTCAAAACGGGCACGACAAGAGTTGAGAGCTATTGAGAAGCAGCACAGGCAGTGGTTGAAAGAGATGAGGAAGATCAAGAAGAAAGCGAAGCGAGAGCTGAAGAAGCTGACAAGAAAGGGAGAAAGCTACAGAAGAAAGCTGAAGCGGAGCCCAAACATAATGAGTAGACTTCTGCTGGATGACGTGCTGTGGGATTTACAGAAGCATCAATAAGGACCTTGACGGTACGTCGATGTTCGAACCATGTCCAGAAATATTCGAGGGCAATGAGAAGATATGTTGTACCAAGTGTGGAAAGTAGGATGATGTTAAGACCTGGTGCCAAGTACCCATAGTGGAAAGGATGCGAGGGCTATGATGGAAACCGGTCCATGGCTGAAATTGTTGGATTAATTACTTGTGTACAATGTATGAGCTACTGGCCTGGAAGTCATGGGGGATATATGATGAAAAGACGATCCTCTCTCATTGTTCTAAACTGGGGCTATGACTTCCTCATGGATTATCTGATCTCGAAGAAGGGATACATGTTGAAGAAAATTTTGTAGTAGAATAGGGACTTGCATGTTTAGTGGGTACTTAGTGCTTATCAGGAATACATCAACTGAAATAGCGTACGGGGAGGAAGGAGGGGGTGCAGCTTCCGGTCGATTAACAGATCGAGACTCCAAACGTTCAAGGCAACTCTTACAATACGAGTGCAGTCAAATAACTGGATAGCTATAGGAGAAATTAGCAAATGCATACGTTTGAAAGTACTCTACTGGCAAACCGTTACTTCAGCTGTCAACTAAGAGGGTTCGCAATGTCAAAAGCTACAAGATTGTAACGAACGACCGTTGATTCATCATGGACAATCCAGGTCCCGTTGGTAAATCAATGGACGGACAGCTAGTTAACCGGAAATTACACCCTCCTCCTCTCCGAACGGTAAGACGACGGAGCCCGTCATTACGAGGCCTGGCCCCAGGTAAGTACCTACCTTACCTTTCTCCCGGCAGTCCAAGACAAAAGGCGAGTGCGTGTTTCCGACCGCGACTCGGAAGTATCGTCCCAAAGATAATCCGGGGCCGGACCATCGGGCTGACTTCGAGGGGGGCCCCAAGGTGAGTCAACGGTCATGACATCAGCAGCCAAATTTCTTTCGCGTTCTCCTAACCTCACGGAGTGGGCGATTTCTTTTCCTCTCGCAACCGCGGCACCACCACGTCGAAATTCCACCCCACTGACACTTCAACTGTCGCACGTCATCAATCACTTCCACTCATCTGCGAGTGCGCTGTCCCGTCTTGCATTTCAATAATTTGCTCACAGTAACCGCCTCAACTGCGAGCAAGCTGCGACCATGCGGCATCCACTTGAGGAGTGGTTGCCCAACGACACGCCTTGGGCGAGGCTCTCCACGGCCACAGCCGCATTGGAGCACCAATGCACTATCCGCAATCTCCCCACCACGGGACACTCAAAGGATCTCGTACAACGTCTCTCAGCTTATAGTCAAGCTGAAATGAACACGTCTGGCACCAAGCGTCTTCACCCTTGGCTGACTGAGCCTGTCAACCGCATGTCGTATCAGGTAGCTGTGTTACTGGCGGGAAATGGGAAGTTACAAGTTGTACGGGTTGTGGACAAACCTGGTCCCAAAAGGAACAATTTGAGAAGAGATTTTGAGATCTGCGATGAACGACTGTCGAATAACCGGTCCTGGGGGAAGAAAAAGCCTCTTACGGTTTCAATTGATACTGTTCTACAATGTAATTGTCCGTTAAGTGCCTCCCAAGTTCTTTCCATGACAAAGAAAGCTCTGCATCAAGACGTTCACTGATCCATCCTAGAAAAACGGTCTTTGTGAGCACATTATCTGTTCGTTCCACCTGAAACTCTCCACAATTCGATAATTTGTGGTTCAGATCATCTTCTAACAAACCCCCTACAGTTATTTTGCGGTTTGTTCTTGACTGTCCTAGGCCTTATCTCTGGCAGAGAGCTCTGGTGCCTTCCGAACTTCGAACCATCTACCAGCATAGCCACGCTAGCCGCGCCCTCAGTCCAGAGAACTCAGAGACCGGTGGCGACTTCTGCATCTCCTGTTTTCGAGATGTCGGCACAGGGCGAGAAGTGCTGAGTTCTTGCATGGGGTGCACAAGGGTAATGCATTATAGATGCAGAGTGAGAGCCGGACTGGTAAGAATACCCTTGAGAGAGGGCATGTGCTGGATCTGTTACGAAGATATCAAATGGAACACTGAGAAGTTCTGTTGGAAAAACCGGGGTTCACCTGCTGCTCCTCGCATCACACCTCCTGCACCAGCACGAACTTATCCAGCGGCAGAGGCTACCACAGAGTTAATCCAGCGCAAAGAGCTAAAGGATGATGTCTCCAAAACCTTGAGCTCATCAAGCAACAAAGACTCCAAGAAGAGACAACTCAGCAACACTCAGAGTACTAATCAGCGCTTTCCCTCTATTCTGTCTTCAAAGCCGCCCTCATCCAGCACTTCTCCTGCTCTGAAATCCACCGTCAACCAGGTAGTGCCTTACCTCGTTGACGGCCTTCGACAGGGACACCGGAAAAGCAAAATCATAACACTTAAGCTCAGCAAGAAAGGCGCAGCACTGAGCACATCCAGTCCGAACAACGAACCTACCCCACTCCCGGGTAATCCAGCGCTCATTTGGCAGGAAACGCAGAATACACGCGAGCAGCAGCAACAGGAGAACGAGGGACACCAAGCTGCTCTTCCAAACCTGTCTTCCGCCCCGGATCATATCCTGTCTGCTGGGAATCCCGGCGGAGATAATATGGAACAATCAGAAGTGGCGCCTGCTCCTAATGCCGCGATAGTTCCCGCTGAGGATTCTACTTTTCCTCGCGCATCCTCTTCAGCTGCCGAGACTTTTGCTTGCACAGCTACTACCGCGACTTCTCAGTACGATCAAGCGGGCGCCACCTCTATTACTGCTCGCGACACCCCAGTTGAAGGCAGTGTGTCCCAGCCCCCCCAAGTCAGTGTTACATCTGCTAGTACAACTGAATCTGCCGATGCTACCGGTGCTCAGGACACTACCAGCATCACCACCGAGAATCCTACAAGTGCTTCTGCACCTGTTCCTACTGATCATTCTACTTCCGGTCCCACGCATGCTCACTCTGGTACGCAAATCACTATTGACCACACTAAAGCCTTGGAGCTCGTTCAGGAGTGCAGTCGTTTGGCGAAGAAATATACCCAAATTCGGAAGAAATCGGAGCGCGAGGCGAAGAGGATGGAGAAGAAGCACAGGCGGGAGCTGGAGAAAACCAAGAGGAAGAGCAAGAAGGAAGTAAAGCGGCTCGAGAAAAAGATTGAAAGCTTGGAGAAGGAAGTGCTGAAGGCTTTGGCGGGCCCGGAGGCAATGTAGGGGGCTGCTGCGTGAGAGAAGATTCGGTTAGTTGTTTGAGTAGGGTATCATGCTTCAGAAAAGTACGGAGGACGCCTGAGTCTTCTCATACCTTGAGGGTTCGGTAAAGAGGCTCAAAAGGAAGAACAAGAACCTCATGAACCAGTTGATGGGCTTGGCAGAACGGGACGCTGATGAGGGCGGGGGCGCTGCTGGGCAGAAGACGGAGGATATTTCGCTTGTAGGAAATGTTGTCTCGTAAAGGAGCAACGACACTTGCCGAATAATGTATTAAGGAGATGAAGTATCTATTGCTTGGGCTTGTCTAGCTCTATTCAATAAGAGTGGCAGAAGAAACCCAAGTAGATAGGAGGCAGGCGCAAGTTGCAACAGTATCATGGATTTCGATTACATCAAGGAGCGGGATTTTGAAGCGATGGACAGACCTGGAGGAGGATTGTGTAGTATAATGTGTAAGTATCAGCATATAGCAGCCCAATGAGTACGTCTAGGGGCATACCTAGGTAGGTACTTCGAGACGTCACCCTGGTACCCCTCGGTCTCGGAGCTCCTTCCTTGGAGCAAGTCCAGTGTCCCTGCGTTCGAAGGTGTGACGCGTCGACGCGGCCAAGTTTTGGGTCCCGGTGCTCTTGCAGATTTTCTCTCTCACACACCATCCATCTCCCTCTCGGCCTCTCCCCGCCGTGCACAAATTCTTTCGTGGGATCCAGGTTTTCTCTTCTACCCCGCGACTGACACAACCAGCTTCAATATTCCGCCACGACCTTCCTGAAGCCACAACGCTCTCCTCTTTCCAAATCTCAAGGATTGATCAATTTCTTCTCCCGCTCTGACCTTCGCTCAGCAACCCCGCTCACTTCTTTCTTGGTTCACCTCGCCCTCAGAAAATGACCATGGAGCGCACCCTACCGGCAGATTGGCGACGTGATGATGCTCCAGGGGCAGAACTCACAAATTCGACTTTAAAGCAACGGTGTGCAGCGCGCAACCTTTCAGTCCAGGGCGGCCGTTCGGAGATGATAGAGCGACTGGATCATCATCAAAAGGTCTCCGGCACTGCTCACAGACTGAGGTCCTGGCGAAATCAACCGAGCGATGATTTCAGGTATGAAGAGGCGTATAAACACGCTTTGCAGTTGGCGGATTGCACGAAGCTCCAAATTTTGTATGTCAAAGACTGGAGTTGCCCACATGGAAGTCATATTACCAAGCAGTTTCATGTGACCCAAGACGGAGACAAACTCATTAGTGTTAATTTTGGCCGTGAACTTTGGTGTACCTGTGGGAGATGGAGTAATAATTCAAATTGTGTCCACATGGCCTGTTAGTATAACACCCTGCCTCCCGAGAGAACATTTTTGAACTATTCTTCATAGTATTGCTAACATGACGCTACAGATGTCCTCCGCTATGTCCTCAACTGCCCCGAGCCTCTCCGTTGGCAACGGTCCTTCCTCCCCACTGAGCTCGAGGACATTTACCGCCACAGCAACGTCGTTAGCACCCGGCTTCTTACTAAATGCAACGACCAGAATCCTCTCTGTGCTTTGTGCTTCAAGGTCGTTGTCCCCACAGAAGGGCATTCGACCTGTTGCGTCACGTGCGGAAGAACTATGCACACCGAATGTGTGGGTGTTGCACAGAAAGCGAGAGCACTGACCAAGGAAGAGAACTGCTGGAGATGCGAGGACAAGAATCAATGGGGTCTCCGTATCGTCAAATACTGTGAGCCTGGACAAGTCAAGTATCCTCCGGTTGTCCCTGGTACCCAAGCTGCCCCTCAGACACTACCGGGACCAGGTGGAAATACCGCTCAGCAGTCAAACGAGCGCACGGAAAGCGGCGCTGTTGCCACCGAAGACTTCGGCTCTTCATGCGGCGAACACTCAGGTCAACAGGCCAACAATCCTCCTTCTATCAGCGCTGATCCTGCCTTTCGTACCGCAGCTTCTGCTGCTACTCCCGATCCTGCTCTAGCTTTGACTTCTGGTACTGCTTCCGTCGAACATCCCGTTTCGACCACCATGAACGCCAACAGCAGCGACAGGGACTCAGCCGAACTAGTCCAAGATCGCAACCATATGGCAAAGCAATTAGCTGAGATGCGGAAGCGGGCCAAGCGCAAGCATCAGAAACTCAACAAGAAGCATAAAAAGGAGATCAAAAATCTCAGAAAGAAGAGCAAGCGAGCGCTCGAGAGACTGATGAAGAGAAGCAATGAGCTTGAGGAGAAAGCAAGAGGCTTGCGTGGGGAGAGAGAAGGCTGTGATGATGCCTGAGCAATTTGGGCTGACCGCAACTACTCTAGAGCGCGGGATCTTCCGAGGCATAACGTGGCTATCATTTGCTTGTCGAGGACGATACGATAACTATTTTGGAGTTGTGCGAGTACGGATCCGTGCAAGGGCTTGAGCGCTTGATACTCTTGTGGGAAAGAAAGGCCGGAGCACGTGATGATGCCAAAACCTCGCTCACTGTGAGATGGATAGAGGAATATCTGAGATGGGTATTTACAGATTGTTGAGGTAGATCGTCGGTTTTTGTTCATGTATTATTGCAGTTATGGTAAGATGTGGGGGGTGATGTTGAGTCCCCTCATGGCTTCGGTATGAGAATGTACGGGGAGTTGAGGATCCGTCAGACAAACAAATGTGTCACAAAGTGCCCTGCACAAGACAGCGTGAGAAGGAAGGAAGAAATTAGAAAGAAATTTAGAAAGAAATCGCTTCAGTTTGCTCATGGGTTTCACTTCCTCTTCATGACCACTCCGGCGGTGGGTTGCTTGCCCAAGTGGTCGTCAAAGCAAACTGAACACAGATAGTGCAGGAACGCCTTGGTGTGGGTCAGAAAAGCCGTTACGAGACTGAAAGGGATTACATTCCATGGTTTGGACATGCCGGCATCAAGCAGAGTCACTTGCCTTGAGAATTGTTCCTTTCAACAATCTACAGGAAGTCAGGTTCAAAGATATATCAAATCTGCTCAGATCGGCAATGAGACTACATGTACCAAGGGTCTAATGTACTGCAGTGACCGTGACATGCTCGGTCTTCCACGACCATTCGCTTGCTTACTCAAACTTGCTCCTTCCCACGTTAACTGCAGGGTCAACATGCAATTGCAGGTGGCTTCCAAATGCCGCCTCCCTCGTCACCCCCACGGTCATCTTTCTCGGGACTACAACCGACGCCCGTGTTGCTGCCTCTGCGGTTATCATCGTCCTTGCCTTTGAGCTTCGTCCAGAAACTCTGCGTCGTTTCTTTCTGGATACTTAAAAACAAAGAACATGCCCGAATGCAAATCCTATCTATTTCGCCTTCATTTTCTTCATCCTCCTCTCGACAGATGTACCCGTCGATATCTTCAAGACCAGACTCTTATCAAACATCAAACATACATCACCCATAATCGAAGCCAAAAATGCAGTCCACAGACCCAGGAAACACCCAAGGGTTTTCTACCAGATTCATTGCTTATTGTCCCCCCGACCTACCGTGGGAAGAAGTCACCAATGCCGAGATTCTCAGGACCCATTGTTTGAGGCGTGGACTTCTGGACGATGGTGACGTTACAGCACTCCAGCAACGCCTAAAGGAATACCAACAAGCACACAAAGACGAGAACGAAGATCGAGGTGTGCCTTGGCGACTTGAACCTGATGAAGCGTGTATACTCGCCAATGCTGCGACCGGAACCAGGTGTCAGTTAATCCAGGTCAAAGACGTTTCAAGCTTTGAGGGTAAATGGTGGCGTTGGCTTGAGAAGCGATTTACCCTCTACACCAGACAGTTAGGTATCTTCGCCGTTTTCATCTCCAAGAACCCCACATGCGGCTGCACAGCCAAGGTTAGTTATCCCGCCCGCACTTGAGTTACTACCTGGAGCTAGATCTCATAGCTTACCAACGTTTCCAGACCATCGAAGTCAATGGAAGACGAAGTTGCGAGCATATCCTTTACGTTCTCCGCCACATTCTTCGCTGCCCGGAACCGCTCCTTTAGCAAAATGCGTTTCTATTGGACGAGCTGGATTACATCTTTGCCGCCAACCCTTTTTTTTATTTTTTCCCCAACCAAAACCCAGAGCGGGTGCCTCAAGTGAACGTTGTCCCTTCCCCGGCATGCGTCATCTGCTTCCAGGAGGCCGGCTCCATTCCACTCCGGGAATGCACGAAATGTAGACATATGGCTCACAAAGAGTGTCTCGACATCTTCAATAGTGCCGGAAATCCTAGCCAGCCCAACATTTGCATTCTCTGTGAAGACGAGAAGCACTGGACTTGTCCTGAGTGGGTGTGTAGCCCCTTATCCGAACCTGAAAAGTGGATA
This sequence comes from Neurospora crassa OR74A, assembly GCF_000182925.2. Classification (NCBI taxonomy): domain Eukaryota; kingdom Fungi; phylum Ascomycota; class Sordariomycetes; order Sordariales; family Sordariaceae; genus Neurospora; species Neurospora crassa. The sequence continues at coordinate 5,087,035 of NC_026504.1, forward strand.
GACGAAGAGAACATGGGCAAATCCCTTCACGAGACCAAGCTGGCAGCAATGCTTAACTACAAGTTTGTATAAGTCGAGAAGATACGAATGATGGACGAAACAAAAGGACGGAAAAAAGGAGGCATATGGGCATAACGAACTACTCCGGAATCACATGCCTGAGAGAGGAACGCATGTATTGACGGATGGAAGATGTTGATAAAAGAGAGAACTTGGGCGGCAAGAAAGCGGGCTGTTGGCTTGAAGCGGAAGGACTGGAAGGCTATAAGGTTTTGAAATAAGACGTATGGGGTATGGCGCTTGACTGTTGCTTGGATGGAAGAAATGGAAGCGGCTTTATCCTGTTGATGGTGAGGGTGAAAGCAGTATTCGTTGAAGGTATAATTTGAAGCAACACAGCATAGGGCTCAAGAGCATATGAGGGCTTGATGCTGATGCAAGATTGTGTATGCCCGGAAGATTGGCCCAGAGCTGAGGAGAAGTCGAGTTGATGGCGGTAATTTCCGGGTCGGCAGGGACCAAGAGCGCATGTAGATAGGCAGTATCTTTTTTCGAACACATCCCTCGCATTTCTTAGTGAAGGTCTCTTCACTATTCCTTCACCATCTGGTCGTGACGTCGTGGTCAACAGCCGAGTGTCAAGCGACATGTCTGAGCCTCTGGAGATGTGACATGGCAGACAGTGGCCGTTTTTGTCGACCTTGACCACTCGCTTGGATCCGCGAACCTGGAATTTGGGTTGTTAGAGAAAGTTATTGACCATTGCCGGCATGAACCAAATGAACACCCAGGGAAGAAGACTTAAAGGTCACGATCTGGTATTAATTTCAACATGATACATGCAATACGGTAAGAGCCTAACTGACGCGTCCACCCCCGCGTGCAAACTTCGGTTCCCTGTGGACAGTCGCCCTGCAACTCTTTCCTGCAACTTCTTGCATCTTCACTCGAGCTCCAACCCAACAACCTCAATCGTGTTGCTCTTTGTGGGGACTCTGCAAAACAAATCCATTGTGGCCCTCTACGGTAGTGTACCTTGCTAAAAACTTCGGTTCTTCTTCCACATCACCATTGCTCGTTACCTACCTGCTAACTCGAGCACCGCAAACCCACATCTCTCATGTGCGCCATTATCCCTGTCTAGCAACCCTCCTTGTTATTTTTTTTTTTTCTCCTCAAGACAACCAACCTCCTACGAAGCAACATCGACACCACGACCGACAGTCCGCTTACTTCCTACATCGCCGACGACGCGCCCTGGAGCACCGACTCGTGACCACGCTTTCAAGGTAAGTGGGTAATTCAATCTTACTGGCGCGCTTTGCGAATACCTGTGCGACTGATGCTAATGTTTGAATTAACAGGCAGAACACGAGACACATGCCAGCTACAGAAACCGCACATTATCGACGTCCTAAAGTACACCCTCGGCTGTCCGAATTCCCTGTGCTTCCAAGCCGTGTTCTCTTCAACGGACGGATCAACATCTGCCGGTACAGCACAGTCGTTGAGCTGATCGCTGCTACGGTCTTCATATTCATTGCGCTAGTTTGCGGCGAGAGTCTAAGCCGCGTCTGCAGTACCTGCCCTGCCCTGATATTTACCCAGATCAGGAGGTCAAATTTCTGATGGCTTGGGAGAAGATTGTCAGTGGTATCAGGGTCGAGTCACTGAAACATGGATGTCCAGTGGTGTCGCAAATTCAAGACTGGTGGTCAAGCGACCTCCTCCGACACAATGATGATTTCCACGAAAAGAAATACTAGTTTCTAAGCAATTGACGAATTTAACGTTGCTTCAGGGAGATTAGATCACTTTCCTTGTGGGCAGGCCCAAAGTTTTTTGTTTTCTTTTTCTTTCCTTGTTATTCCTTTGCTGTTGTTTGTCTTTCTTCTTTGCTTCATGGATCCAATCCCTAGGGTTCGCCTATTTCAGAGTCGAACAAGTGCAATGTGAGGTGTAATTTATTTTTAGTGGAGAGGCGGGCACGTGTGGGAATGATGGAGAAGAATAAAAGAAAGGAACTGAACCATGCGTTGGTTGGTATCGAAATACATGGGGAAAGTGATCAACGGAAGCCCAGGTGACAGGGAGGCGGTCACACGAGCTCGACATTCCATAATACATTACACTCAACGTCTCCGTGGTGAGCTGCCGATCAGTCTATCGTGAGGAATCAATAGGTAGAATGAGTTTGCGGTGCCATTCCGCTAGATTTCGGAGATTTCGGAAGGAGTGACTGGCGCAGGCTCAGACGGGCCGGAACGGATTTCGATCAAGGGCGCATGTTGCTGCCTTGCATGAAGCTTGATGTGCGGCCAACTTCGTCTTGGATATCGCAGCAGCGTACATCAAGTTCTGATGCGCGGCGGTAGAGAACTCGTCGGTGGGCTCGTGCTCAGCATCGCTTTCCATTCACTTGTCCTCTGACGGCGGTTCCCCCCTACTCAAGTCCAGAGCTTACCTAAACTTCTTCACGCGACGGGCGCTTGTCGGTCCGCCTTCTCCCCACAACAACAAACGAAGCTCGATAGTCGCTTTCTTTCCGTCGCCTGACCATCGTCGTTGCCTTTCTTACCTGGTGTCAGGTCCCTTCTCTACTTGCAATCACAGTCAGCTGCAGTCGCTATCCGGTCATCATACCCTCTGATACGCCACCTCCCTCCCAAGTCTCAAGACACGCCCACGACTCACCTCTCGACTCCAGTACAAACCATGGAGATTCGTTCGAAAGAAGAGCTTATCGAGTATCTACCCGACGATGCACCCTGGACAGTTTACCGCGACCCTGTCGAAGCCCTCCGAGCCCAATGCGTGAAGCGGGGTCTTGACCCTACTGGCCACGTAGTGGAAGTTCTCAACCGCCTGCACCGATATTCCCAACTTCACCCCGCTGGTGAACAAAGAATCGTTCCCTGGCGCTGCGGCGAGCCTCCGCTCTTTCTCGGCGCACTCTACCATGCTCATAACAACAGATATTTGATCATCTCGGTCGAGGACAACAGCAACAATACCTCGATCGAGAAGAGGTTCACTTTATGGGACCCTTCCTCGATTGAGACGTTCGATGTCATCATTGGCAGGGTTTCCAGGTGTAGTTGTCGGCTCAGTGTAAGTTCTACATCTTGTTCCTGAACTGACATCATCTTGCTGACGATTGTAATCTTCAGCAAGAGGAAGTAAGCCGCAAAAACTACATCTGTGGCCACATTGTGTACGTTCTTCGCTACGTACTGGATTGCCCCGAGCCTCTCAGATGGCAACGAGCTCTGTTGTTCAAGGAAGTACAGGCAATCTTCCACTTCAGCACCGCTTTTCACTACGCCGTTAACGGCACAGCCTGCTACCCCAACCGGCAGTGCGCTCTCTGCTTTCGCGACATTCAAGGGGGGGATCTTACCCTCTCACATTGTTGCAGGCTGTTTGTACACCGCGAATGCCAGGACAACGTACAGAAAGCGGAACCTAGAGGGTTGGTTCAATGCATTGGGCACTCCAGTGGATTGTTCTGGATGGGAACTGAAGAAGCTAGTGTTGCTGCTTGGAATACAGCCCTACTACCACCGTCAGTTTCCTATGGCAATGATGTTCACAGCTATGTGCAGTCCGACGATGAAAGCTCGGATGATCACATGACGCAGTCATCGAGTGACGACGATGAATGGGAGCTTATCAGAGACAACGGAGGTGGCAACTGTATTTTCAATGGAGACTCGGCTAAACGATCCATCGAGTTTTTCACAGAGAGAAGTCAAACCTTGCCTGGCTCCCCTTCCATCAAGTCATCTCGCTCCTCTTCCGCTGTCTCAGAAGAAGAACCCGAGTCCCCTTGCCCTCTTCCTCGGAGACAGCTTCCCTCCAGAGCCGCGAAGGAGGCCACGCGGGCGCGTCCTGACGCATATACGGGATCATCGCCCCGTAGAAGAGCGCAGGCGCCCTCGCGTGAACCGATACCTAAGGAGTGGACCAAGAAACTGAGTACAACGCCGATTCCCTTGCCGGTAATCCCAGGGTTTGCGCAGCAGCAGTTGTTTGGCAGTCAACCGGCTCGACGTAGCCAGAATGCTGTGCCGATTCCTATCGTGCCAGCAAGTGCGCAGGGGCGATTGAGAAGCTCGCAAGCCAATGGTTATGGTATCCCGTTGCGTACCACCGCCGCTACGGGGTCTCATCCTGCTCCCGCTCCCGCTTCTTCTGCTGCTACTGCTCACCCAGTCTCTGGTCTTGTTGCTTCATCTGCCCGCATCTCAGGTACTGACGCCGCACATTTCTCATTTTTTTCCCCTCCCCCCGCACCGTACTCACCTCCTGTTGGTCTTGTGACCAATAATCCCTCTCTCGCTTTCGCCATCTCTCCCGATGGCTCGAACTTTTCTTCCATGTCACCCGCCGCCCCAGACACCAACGCCTCTTCTTCCCCTACCACGAATATGAAGAAGCAGAATTTGGTGATGAGCCCAGAGAACAAGAAGAGAACCGCTACAGTCAGCGTCCACCCCATGGTAGGCCAAGTCAGCAACGCGATAAACGGTATACTAGCCAACTACGCAACTACGACTTCCACCTCCACTTCCGCTTTTACCGCGACTGCCACTGCCACCACTGCCGGAGTCAACACTACAGCGGAATCGGCGAAGCAAAGAGATAGACGCATGGCGAGACTCGTGAGGCAAATGTCTCGCCTGGAGAAAGATGCGGAAAAGGTAAAGCAAACCAAGGAGTACGCCGAGCAAGAACTGAAGAGGATGGAAAGGCAGAGGAGAAATGTGGTTAGAAAGATGAATAAGTTGTGGGACAGTGATAGGGGCAGGAGTGTGTAAAAAAGAGGTTGACCAGTGAGGGCCCGGTTGGGGCTATGTTGGACTACAATTGCTTCTTGTACGAGCTGAGAGTATGGCCGGAGGTATGCGTTACGGTTGAAGACGCTGGATTATGTGCTGATGGGAGTCGCTTTGAGCAGTTTTCTTGTTTAAGTCATTGTGTCTAGGATAGGAGGAGAATTGGATGGAGGTTTGAACTATGACAGTGTGGCATTAAGTGGCGTTATGTGGGTGTTTAGCGGCACCGTCGTTATGAACCTCATGGCTTGGACTGGGAAGAAGGCGCCTATCAAGCGGCAAATGGGATTAACTACTAGAAGAGAGACAGAAAGAGGAACTTTGCTTCGCCGTCCATGTGTAAGCCAATGGCATGTGCAAATGGTTGATGTAATGTTTGTGAGTTCATGATTTTGTTCTGCTACCTACGCAGTGTAAGCGACGATGTTGATATGATCGTTTACAAGCGAGAATCTTCATGGAGAGAAGGATCCATATTAAATTCCACAACTGTCGACCAACATATTTCATCACGGAGTTGTCCGCTCATTCTTGGTGTTGGAGGGGCGTGGCTGGCTCATTCTGTTAGCCCGACCTTGTTCAACATCTGTCATGGTCAGAACTCCGGGCTGCGGATGAATCAAAAGAAAGTGAACTAAGATCATGAAACTTGGGCCATCATAGGGAGGTCAATGGCGGCTGCTTGAGTGGTGCTTCAGTCACCACTGGCATCCCACACAACCGAGATCTTTACTAGTGTCCCGCTGCCGTGGGATCCTTCCGTGTTGAAGTTTCTGTAGGCACTGATCACAGCCGCCCCTGCCTTGTTCGACTCGTGTTGTTACAAGTATGGACCTAAGCCCGCTTACTCTCGGCTTGTCTCACCGTTCGCAAATGAATGGAACCTTGAAAGAAGGAGCCCTCTTCTTCCCGCCCCTCCAGTCCAGTTCCCTAGCTGGTCTCCCTCAAACAATTCCTCCCTCCGCCGTCTCGAGCTTTTGTTAGTCAGGCGTACCTTAACGCCCATTCACTGGCCTCATTCTTCTCACCGGCACTTCCGTCGAGCAATTAAAGGCAGCCAAAGTTGCCGTTTCTTCCATTCTTCCACTTCTGCATAATTCAGTTCATGTCTGTAGTTCTGTCTCCACCTCCCACAGCTTGTCGCACCTCATCCACGCGTATATTACCATGGGAAACATACACCGATGGGTTCTTTTGGGTCACTTGCAGCCCAAAGGCTCGATTGCATCCAAATGATGGGGCAACGCCATTTCGTGTTCGGGCGTCCTGGTCGAGGGGCATAATTTTCTGGGAACAAGGCGCCATGGCCATTGTGGGCATGCTTCAATGTTCGGACCACTGGTTGGATGGGCGAAAGTCACAATATATTTGAAGTTACCGACGAAAGTCAGACCATCGAACAACTTTCAGTTGCTTGCAGTTGCAAATCAAGTATCAATGATGCCAACAACACAAAGTAGGAAGCAATAACTTTGACTCAGGCATCAGCGCTTCTGAGTGCGAGTAACTCCATCCGTTCTTGACTCTTGGAACGTCCCAGCCTATCAACTGTCGCTTTTCTGTGACTGTGTAGTGTGGGACTGAACGCTGACTTCTCTTGACAGTGGTTTCTCTCTAGTGTCCCCAACAGACAGATACTCTCCTCTAACATCCGATGCTTGAACTCGATGTCCACCGCGCGCAGCGTACGAAGGAAATGATTACTAGATGTATATAGCACTTGCTTTCGTTTACGATCTTGGCATATTACTACAGCTCTTTGATCCTCTATCACACAAACTATCCTGGAAAATTCGTTAGCACTGGACTTGAGTACCTACGCACTCACCACATTTCATGCAAGCAGTTGATATCAACTAGATTCATTTCGGAGGTTCTCCTATACTTTCTCTATTTTTTTTTTGTTTTGAATGTGGTTGTACCGCAATTTTTTAATAAATGTTTTTCTTTTCTTTTGAAGTTTTGCAGACCCCACGCACGGGCAACGGACGCGGCCTGAGTGTTAGTCAAGAAGTCTAATACAACCCAACTTCTAACGACGTCTTGCAGCAGTGATGCGTGCAATCAGCGTAGTGCAGAAATGTCTTGATTGATGATCTCTCTAGCTCTCCTCTCGTCTGCTGCTTTCGTCAAGCCTTTAGAGGCTGTGTTGACGACAAGCGCAACTGCTTCCCTCAAGGGTGATACCAGCTGCTACTTCCCTCAACAGGGGTAAGCGGGGAAACCCCGTTTCAAGCAGAATCACCTCCTTGTGGGTACCTACTGCTACCAGGCTTGGTTGTGGCACTTTTGGCCAGTGTTCTTCTTGGTTCTGGTGACGCAAGGAGTGTAAGGGATCTTTCTCTCTTCTTGCCAACCTGGTTCTTACAGGGGCTTCCAGCTGTTGTTGGTATATAGAGATATAGGTGATATAAGGATAATTGGAGTTTTATCGGGATAGCCGGTATGTCCGCGTGGTGGGTGCTTATGTGTTTTTTTAGATTGTGTTCTTGTGTGTATTGATTCCTTTTCGCAATAGGGGCATTTAACCTTCTCGTTTTCTGGTGGAGGTGGTCGACCTTCTTTCTCGGCTAGTCGGATCTGATCTGATAACCGTATGTTGAGCAAAAATACCCTCGGTGTGGGCGGGCGCGGCCGTCCTTCCGGCGCGAGCGCCTTCTTCTGCCGAGTGAGCTTGACCGAAAGCGAGGGCGGCTATGTCGACATCTGTCCATTGGGCGTCTCGCTTCAATTGGTCATCTTGTTGGACAGGATATCCGGTCCATTCCTTATACCACGCAACGTACGGACTAATGGTGCCTGGGAGAGCTTGGATGGTCCAAGTCTGTTGGGTGGTGTTGATGGCATAGAAATTGCCTCTTTCTTGGTTGAATTTAAAACCAACCAGCCGGACAACCACATATGATGCCTGGGCCTGGCTGGGCCTTTGCTTTGAAGGAGGTGGCACAGTAGAGGTACCTCCATTAGTACCACTAATAGGAGTGGTCCACAAGAGTTCGCCAATGACAACGACAAGCTCATCAGCGGGAGCTCCGCTGATTTCCAGGTGTTTCTTCCCAGGGGCTTGGAGAGGAATGACTCCTTGTAGAGCCTCAGTTTGGGTATCCACCTATGTTTGTGCAGTACAGCATGGGCGGGCAGTATCTGAGGATGAGGGGAAAGTGTGGAGTGTGCCACTGAGCTCCTTCCTCTTTATAACCAGTCGTCCTTTCAGTGACCTTTCGGGATTTGGGGGGTCGATTGCCTGTCTTTTCTCATACATCTCAGTGCCGATTAACACGAAGAAATTTATCAGACGAAAGGTCACGTCCGCAAACTTCATTTTTCAACGCGTCGCACTTCTAATTCTAACCTCAATTCTCGCTCGATTTCTTCGGAAAATCTAATGTCAATATGTCATTCCCTAGCGTCTTGATCCTTCCGACTGTTTTGGAACCTTACCTATTTGTTATCTGTTGTCTTTTCTTCATGACTGACATGCAGCACCCTTCTTTCCATCCATCTTCTCTTCCACATCCGTCATTCTTCTTGAATGCCATGCAGCCAACCCCACCACCGAGCTGTTTGGCTGAATCCGACAATTCAACCCTATTCGATGCTCCCATCCCGTTGACATTCAAGGACAAGAACAGGAAGCACGAAAGCATAAAAAACAGAGCCAGAGAAGCACCAGAAGGAGAATCCATGCTTTTCCAGTCTCGCCATGGATCCGCATGGGTGCTCTATAAGACCCTTCCTAATTGTCTCAATTCCTCTTTCACTTCCTTCCTTCAAGCAACACACTTTCGAGGTGCCTTCATGCCGGGGTCACGCGCCAGGGCGGACGGGTTGAGCGGGAGACCGTCGGACTCCAAGCGGGAACGCATGACCGTGAGGAAGGCCGTAGCAGTACGACGAAGGAGACAAACTCTCTGCTGATGATTATTGGGGTTTCTGGCAGAAATAAGGGCAACGGCCGCGGCCTGAACGGCGTTGCGAGCGTTGCAGAGACCGAGAGGAGTATCCAGCATGTACTTGTTTTTGGTGAGAGGGCAGATGGAGGTCCAATGCTTGATTACTGCGTAGTGCGCGGTAATGATCGCAACATTGCCCGTGTTGGGGTGATTGCGGCGCTGTACATACGAAGTCCTGCATCAGGTCACCGAATGTCTTCTGGACCCCTCCCCCCCCCCCCACTCCTCTTCACCTTCAGAAACAACGAGCTGAGAACCTGTCTTTCCTACTCACACAAGGAACCATTCAGTCAAGAGAGGGAGTGTCAGAAAGGAATCCATCATCCAACTCCACGGATCCCCTCCTGAGGCCACTGGTTTGCCACTACCAGCAGAAGCAGCATCAACAGTACCCTCGCCATCAAGAAATTCCTCAATGTCAGGAAAGTCGCTCTCCTCAGACGAAGAAATGACCATGGGATCCCCTTTTCCCCCAGAGCCATGAGTGTTGGCAACAGGATCCATTCTGCGAGAAGGAGTCTTGAACGGACTACCAACAACAGCTGGCCGCGGATCCGCGTCCGAATGTCTTCTGAACTAGCGTTTTCATCCGGAGATCGTCCCCCTCCATCATCTGGCTGTGATATTCGAACCAGACCCGAATATCAAGGTCTGGGAAGAATTCCCGAGTTCAGTAAAGGTCTGGACGACCAGATTGGGTGGTAGGATGAGTATATTGGAGTATGCTCGAATAAACTGTTGTTGAGCATGTTACCAACTGCGGATTTTCAGAAACCGACAAGATGATGTCTCTCTTCTTCGTTTTATCGTGCTTCTTCTTGGCCATGGTGTCAGCGGCAACCGGGAGTGACAGAACGGTCCCGCCTCCCACGTCGTTCCCCTCAGTTGCAAATATCTTGGTTGATGGAGACAAGTCGGTTACTCTCAAAGTGACAACTGTCACCTGTATCAGCGCCAAGAACTCTACCACGGTGGTGCCTATCTTGACTCTGTCGATCGTGGTGGTTGAAGAAATCGCCCAAGAGTCTGTTGCTGTCCTCACCGTTCCAGTTTCCCCTGCCTCAGAGACTACGAGCGTACACACGCCGTCGGTAAGTACAATTCCAATCCCGGTTTTAGCAACCGCAGGTGCTTCTGGCCTCTGAGCTAGCTGACAATGAAGATAGCCATGTCTTGAGAGCCGAACAGGGAAGCAGAAGGATGCCGAATTGTTCCGTGTCCAAAAGGCAAGGTAGATGTCTTCTTGATTTTTAGGGGTAGAAGTCAGGCGCAGAAGGAGTTGGTGTTTACCGTTTGCGAGGACTCGCAGTGGATGGAGCCAAGGGCCGAGTACCTAGACTCCGACGGCGGCCAGCCTTCATGCATGGCAGTCTGGTTAAAAACCCGGAGATTTTGCCGCCAGTCGACGGGTTGGTGATGGTTTTGTGGGCGGCGTCGCAATCGCCGCTTTGGACGTGGATTCTAGACATGTGCCAAACCAAACCGCTCGCTAGCAGACGGGTCCTTGTTGTAGTGAACCATCCATGGATGCAATTGCAAGTACACTCTATGCATCTCCCCCATTGGATTTTGGTTGCCCCCTTCTAGCCACGTTGATTATCAGTCGTATCTAACATCCAATAGAGCACTACGCACCATCCTAGCAAAGGCAAGCTTCGTCGTTGAAACCATCATGGTCAGTGGGAGCTGGAGTTTTGAACTTGGCTCGGGCGCGGGGTTCCCGCCTCGCTTGTTGGCTGTCCGTTTCTTACGAGCTGAGTTCGCGTTGGGTATATGGCATCCTGCTTAAGGGCGTACAGTGAGCAGAGGCCATCTTTGGGGTTGGCCAAGACGTGCAACTTGGTTCTGTCTATTTCCAGTTCGCTGCATCAGATCTCTGATAGAGGCAACAAAGGGTCGGTTCCGTAAGCCGGGCCTCCGTTTTTTTCAAAGATGAACGGGCGGCTCCTTCGTTACACATGTACCTGCCGGCCTCTTCGATGGACATCAACTATTGACTCGTAAAGAACTTGTGGGCCGACATCGAAAACCTCCCGCGACTTTACCGCTGCATAGCCGTCTTAACGACGAGTTCATCTGGTTACATACCATTGACTATGACAATCCTTATTGGCACATTGTCTCCTTAAATACCTATTGTAAACTTTGACAACACTATTCTTTACTCTTCCGAAGTGGTTTGGCAATATGAAACCTCTTTCTGCGTTTTATATGCTTCATCTATTCCCTCATCCCATCTCTCACATAGAGCACATCACAATCAGGATGGGTCTGTTCCTTCAGCATAAGAAGGGGGTCTCTCCCTTCTCCAACCTTCCTCCACTTCTCCTTCTTTCTCCTGTCCCATCGCCCTCGCCACGCCGTCACTTTGTCTCGCTCGCCGCTTTCCATGAGTAACGAAATACAGTTTCTTTCCTGTATTTTCCCATCATTTGCGTTCAACGGTAACCACGTCTCTCGCTACTGTTTTCAAGTTTCCGGCAATCTTCGTTGAGGATTGAGGATTCTCCCCGCGCAAAACTGACTCTTTCCCACCCTGTACTATTCAGGATAACCCCTCTTCTCTCTGCCATCACCATAATTCACTAGCTCTACTCTTTACTCCAATATTGCGAGCCCCAACCAGCCTCCTTCAAACATATCTCGACGTAAGAAAGTCGCTTTTGTGTCCCCTTTCCTTACATTCTTCGTTCCCTCGCAACTCGTCTTTCTAACTCTTGAATAGCATCACGCACCAACGCAGACACTTTACTTCGGGGTCAGCAAACATGCCTTCCAGGACGAGGAAGAAGGAAAAACAGAGAGCGAAGCAGATCCCAAAGCAGGAGGGAATGAAGCACCTTCAACAGCAAGAAAGTACCCCGACTGCTCCTACCCCCTTTTCCCCCTCCTCCCCAGCAGCCCACCCATTCGACCCCACACAATTGCATCGTCGCCAGGTTCACACCACCCTACTTCAAATCAAGAACCTCTACACTGGGGTTAACAGCACAGACACAACCCAAGCCCTCCTCTCCTTCCTCAACTCCCTCGCTCGCTTCCCCGACACCCTCCCCTGCTCCCACGGCGGCGAGCACAGCAGCAGTTACCGCCACACCTGGCCTCACAATCCACTAGAGGACATGAGAGAAGAAGGCGAGGAAATCTCGTACTGGATCCACTATCTCGACTTGATCAAGCAGTGGGTAAGTATCACCAAGGCGGAGCTGGCTGCTCTGGATGATGATGATGATGAGAAGAAGTCAGCAGATACCGACAAGGTATTGCGCGGAGGGTACCTGGGAGGTGTAAGGCAGCAACATAAAGATCGAGACTTGGCTGTATCTATTTTCTGGAGTAACTTTGGCCCTGTTCCTCCTTTGATTCCGTGCTGTAAGGTATGTTGTGACCGATGTCCTATCGGAGGGATACAGAAGCTGAGAAGGCGGGAGGCGCAGTCGTGGATGAAGTACTATGATGCGATTTTGGGAAGGATGATGGAGATGCAGAGGGGGGAGGCGGTGGTAGATGGGCGGGTGCAAAGTGGAAAGGAGGATCGGAAGCGGGAGCTTGAAGAACGTTGTCTTGGGAAGCGGAAAGAGGAATCTGCGGGTGATGATTGTCTTGGTCCGGAGATCGAGCAGGGGGTCATTGACATGGCTTTGGCTGATCCTGATGATGCTGATGACGATCAGTTTGAGTGCTGCCAGCCGATGATCAACCAGTTTCTTGGGCTGAATGGTGAAGCCCAACAGCTCACGAAAGAGTGTACAAAGGGATCTACGGGCTCACGGCCGAACAACGAAGCGCAGGAGCCCGAAGAGAAGCCTGACGTCAGGCTCAGCCTCGACATCTGCCGCCATTTGTTCAAGCAACTGGTTCCACCCGATCTCGACGAGGAGGAACACGAAATGGCGACTGAACCTTGCCGGCTGGCCTTCAATCAGATCATCGTGACCAACGCCGACGCCAGGCAACTGACCAAGGACTGCATCGATGGGATCGGAGGTTTGCTGGATGAACTTCAATCTGAAGCCGAAGCGCTGCGGGTCGGTTGGACCAAGCAAGATGCGGTTGAGGATGGTGTGGGTGAGGATGAGGATGAAGACCACCATGCCACCAGCTACAACTGGATGAAGGACCTGATGTCCGCGGACAAAACCGAAGGTGAGGATGGAGAGATTCCGGCGGGGCTCTCCGAGTTTTGGAGGTATTCCAAGGCTTATTTTCATCTTTACCTGTAAGCTAGTGGCTTACGAGGAGGTTATGGTGCACAATCAGTGTTGTGCTTGTGGTTTGTTGATAGGGTGATATCAAGGATATCATCACTGCAAGGCTGAAGGAGAAAGATATGCGATGGAAGTGGTTGTTTGCCAACCTCGTGGTTACATCGCACTGCCATCTTTTCTTTTCTTTTCTTTTCTTTTCTCTTCTTTTCTTTTCCTTTTCTTCTCTTTTCCTTTTCTTTCCTTGTTCTCCTTTCCTTTGTTTTTTTGTTTGTATCTTTCCCTTTATTAGGATTTTCCTTTTTTTTCTTCTTTTTTTAAAGGAAAAAAAGAAATTTCCGCCGTAGGACCTGGTTCGCTTGGTCGAGACTATGATCCCCAGACTTGCCCACAAGTTAATAACCCCAAAACATCTAGTATGGTGACAGAAACGCGTATAATTCGTGGTGAAACGCATATCGTGCGTCAATAACTGCGTATCTTTCTTCAACATACCCATATGCATCATCATGAAAGGCGTACGATCCACTGAGAAATACATATAGCTCTTCAAGGATCGCGTATACTTCTCAAGGCAATGCTTCCGAGTCCCACCTGGGATGCCCCCAGATCTTCTGGGAGGCAAAAGCGGATTTTACCATCAGTGTGGTGAGACTCGTGTGGAGTCCTGTGTCATTGTCAGCTGCGAGTGAAATAGTACTTGATGAGAATATACCGTTCATCCGCAATTAAGGCGTGAACAAGACGCTACATCCCGTCCGGACACAATAGGTGAAACAACTGATATACACTAAATGGTATTCGTAACTCGTAAAAAATCGCTTGACCAAGATCCCAACCAAATCCCAAAACCACCATTACTTTTCGTCATATTTTATACACATTCACCTCCCCACCACTTATTGACCTAAGCAAGCCTAAGCAAGCTCAGCAGCGGCACCACTGATAGCCAACTTGCCCGTCTCCTTAACCTTGGTCTGGAACACCACCTTGTTACCCTCCTTCCACATCTCCGTCACCAGCGTCTGGCCAGGGTTGACGGTACCCGCAAACCTGACCTTGATGTTCTTGAACTTGCCGTACTTCTCATAAACGGCCTTGCCAGCAATACCGAACGAGCAGAGACCGTGAAGGATAGGGACCTTGAAGCCGCCCACCTTGGCAAAAGCAGGATCGACGTGGAGGGGGTTGTAGTCGCCGCTGAGACGGTAGATGGCAGCCTGCTCTTCAGTGGTCTGGACCTCAACAACGGCGTCAGGCGAGCGAGCGGGAGGCTTGTTGGCGGCGGTGGAAGCGCCACGGTCGGCGGGCTTCTTCTGACCGCCAAAGCCACCGCAGCCACGGAGGAAGACGGTCATCTCGTTGTAGAAGAGCTCCTCGCCGGTTTCGGCGTTGAAGGTGGTGATTCCTTGCTTGACGATGGCGGCGGAGCCCTTGTCGACGACCTCGAGGAGCTTGCCCTTGGAGACGAGACGGCCCGAGGTGGGGATAGGGTACTTGCGGACCTCGAGGTATTGTTCGCCGTGGAGGAGCATCATGGGGGAGAAGTTGGGAACGATGTCGTCGAAAGAGAAGGGCATCTCGGTGTTGAAGGGAGGGATGACACCGAAGGTGGGAACGACCTCGAAGTCCTCGTTGCCCTCGAAGATGTACTTGATGTCGGTGCGCTTGGCGCCGATGCCAAGGTTGTAGAGGCAGACGTCACGCTCGGTGAAGGTGTACTCGGTGCCCTTACCTTCGACGCCGGTGAACTTCTTGATGGCAGCAAGGTGCTCGTTCTCGGCAGCGCCAGACTACAGGAGAAAAAGATGAGTCGTTAACAATTATCCAAGTATTCTACACTAGGTATGTATGGCTATTATACATGGGGGAACGGGAAAATACATGACATTCTTTCGTGGCAGCAGGAAGAAGGGAATCATACCTTGCCCTCGCCGACACGGTTTTCCATGTTGGCCATGATCTTCTCAATGCTGTCGGAGGCCTTCTCGGGGTGGTCGGCACGGGAGTCGAAGGTGACGATATCGTTCCAGTGCTTGACGACCTCCTCGGGGGTAAGAGGAACGTCGACGGGAAAGCCGTGGCCGCCAGAGCGCTGCCACCTGGTCTGGCCGCACCAACCGGAGCCGACCTCGTAGAGACCACCAGTGGGCTTCTTGGGAACCTTGTCGCTGCAGAGGGCAAGGACAAGGGGAGCGACGTAGTCGGGCTTGAAAGCCTGGACGAGCTCCTCGGGAAGGATGGTCTTGGTCATGGCAGTACCAGCGTTGGGAGCAATGGTGTTGACATAGATGTTGTACTTGGCACCCTCGAGAGCAATGGCGCGGGAGAAGCCAAGAATGGCGCATTTCTACACAAGTTAGCTAGAATTCATTGGGCATCCAAAGGACAAGAACTTACGGCAGCAGAGTAGTTGGCCTGGCCAAAGTTACCATAGATACCAGAGGTAGAGGTGGTGTTAAGAACACGGCCATACTTTTGCTTAAGGAAGTAGGGCCAAGCAGCCTTGGTGACCTTGTAGGTACCGCGGGCGTGAACGTTCATGACGGGATCCCAGAGGCTGTCATCCATGTTGTGGAAAGCCTTGTCACGGAGAATGCCGGCGTTGTTGACAACGATATCGACGCGGCCAAAGGCATCAATGGCGGCCTTGACAACGGCATCACCGTCCTCAGCGGAGAACTTGGCGCCAACAGCCTTGCCACCCATCTTCTTGATCTCGTTAACGACATCGTCAGGGTTGACAAGGTCGTTAACAACAACGGAGGCTCCAGCCCTGGCGAAAGCCAAGCAGTAGGCGCGGCCGATACCAGCACCGCCGCCAGTGACGAGGGCAACACGGCCCTTGAAGTCCACCTTCTCACCGGGGTCGTTGGGGCCGAGCTTGAGGGACTCCTCGAGGAGGGCAAGGAAGTCGTTGGGACCGGTAGGGTACTGGGGGTTGGAAAAGTCGGTGACCTGATCCCACTTCTTGATGATGGCGCCAGGGGTGTAGCTCTCGTCGGCCTTGAGGAGAAGACCAGAAGAGCGCTCCCAACGGAGCTTGGCGACGTGACCACCACCAACCTCAAAGATGGAGCCAGTCTCACTGGTGTTGTTCTTGTGGACAAGGACGGCAACGAGGGGAACAACCCACTCAGGCTTCATCAGGGCAAGAAGGTCAGGGGGCATAACGGTCTCAGTCATACGGCTGGCAGCGATAGGAGCAATGACGTTGGAGATGATGTTGTACTTGAGGCCCTCCTTGGCGAGGGTCTCGGTGAAACCAACCATGCCGAGCTTGGCGGCCGAGTAATTGGCCTGGCCGAAGTTGCCGAAGAGACCGGCGGCAGAGGCGGTGTTGATGACGCGACCGAACTTTTGCTTGCGGAAGTAGGGCCAGGCGGCGCGGGCCGTCTTGTAGGAGCCCTTGACGTGAACCTTGAAGATGAGGTCCCAGTCCTCGTCCTTCATGTTCTTGAAGGAGATGTCGCGGAGGATACCGGCGTTGTTGATGAGGATATCGATGCGGCCGAACTCCTTGATGGCGGTCTCGATGATCTTGTCGCCGTTCTCGACGCTGTCGTAGTTGGCGACGGCCTTGCCGCCAGCGGCCTTGATCTCGTTGACAACCACATCGGCAGCCTGTTGAGAACTCGTTAGCATGTGATTGGTGATTGACAGCCAGTGGCGGCGATGGCGAGTTGAGTAGGGGAAATGGTTACCTTGGTAGAGTTGCCCTCGCCCTTGAAGGAAGCACCGAGATCGTTGACGACAACGGAAGCACCGCGCGAGCCGAAGAAGAGGCAGTAGGCCTTACCAAGACCACCGCCGGCGCCGGTGACAACGACGACCTGGCCGTCAAACCTCAATTGCTCAGCCATGTTGAATGTGGGTGGGGTATGTGTATGTGGTGGAAGACCGTGGTGCTAGAAACAAACGACAAACAACAACAAAGAAAAGGCAGATTCGCACAACACCTCTGGGTATAGTAAGCACTGAGTATAGAGCAAATAATATTTAAGAGAAGAAGGGGATGGGACGAAGAGGAGGAAGGGAGGATGGAACGGAATGTGGTGGTGAAGATGCGCTGGCTGGTCCCGGCACTTAATAGGAATAACTGGATCCCGTCATGGTCGACCGACCTTGACGTCCATCGGGTCGGCAAGTGGACAGGCTGCCCTGTTGCCGTGGGGGAAGCGAGGTGCTGCCAGGCGCTGTAAGCTGAGCCGAGGCAGAACGGCATGTCCACAGATGCAGCCGTGTCAGCCAATGGGATGCCTCGACGACGCTCCACACTGTGGTTTTGCCGAGAGCGGGGTGTTCATGCCCTTCCCCTGTTCTTCCCCATTCGGTTCTTGCACGTCTCAACATCACATGCAACTCTTCTGCCCGTACACCACTGGCAGTGTAACCAGGCCGGGGAAAGTATCCTTCCGGTGAGTCGCGTCGCGTCTCACAAACTTTCACAAGATCGCCGTGCTCCGAGGAACAAAATGGGGATACAGTACATGTCGTATTGAGTCAAGCTGGACATTGGAAGTCGCCAGGTCGTCCCCGACTTCATTTTGGAGCAGCACCAGCGGGTGAATAAGTGTTTAGAATTTTCCGAAAGCCATCTTGACATGAAGGCTGTACTCAGTTGCAGCGATATGACTCGGTATGGCTGGGCTGAGGAACTGAATCAAACTCCCAGAGTCGCGATGCAGATGATGACGCTGGCTGAGTAGACGCCAAACGAACATTCAAACGATGCGGAGCAGCTCGGTTTCAGGCAATGTATGTGCCTTTGGCGACGGATCCTTGGCCTGGGCAGTCACATGAATTGCATCGATGTGGATGGACGCACCCGAACATTGATATCAGGCGACCAAGTCCAGCTCTTCCCGTTTTCTGGGTGAAAAAAAGGTGATTCACCGAAGAAATGTCCTCTTGAGTTTCATTCGAGCCTCAGCTCTTCATCTTCTCCAAGTGGACCCAGTTCCCCAAAACCGATCCCCAAAAGGACGTACTGCCCCAAATAAAAATTACAACAACATACAATGCCCTCCTCAAAGCCCTGTGTATTATCAGCCTTGCCTTTCGCAACAGTTCCTCCACCAGAGCAAGTCGTTGTAAGGACAGGATCAAAGTGTCGGCACCTCTTCCCATCTCCGGCTCCGGATTAGGAATCAACGGCACGGGATCTAAAACGCGGAGACGGGGCCCCATGTTTACCCCCACACACGTTCATTACCCCACAGCACTTTCAACCGCACCAATGTCGTCATTCACCGTTTACCGCGAGCCTCATCGATATTGACCATCGTTCTTACACCACTTTCACAACAGAAATAAAAGGTAAAAAAAAAAAGTGTGGTCGCTCTGTCCAATCAATAAATAACCAAAAGAAAAAAAAAGAACAAAAGACAAGCCGCCAAAATGATGGACACAATAGACTCCATCTCCTCCCAACCCACCGCCGCCGCCACCTCCACGTCTACCTCCACATCCTCCAGCTCGGGCGTCAACCCGACCCCCTCACCCCAATCCCGCATCATAGACGACAAATCCCCGCTCTGCATCCCCTTCATCCTCTCCAAGATCGCCGAGTACAACGCCCTGCACGCAAACGAAGCGAACCCGCGTCCTTTCATCATCGGACTGAACGGCGTCCAGGGAGTAGGCAAGACGACGCTGGTCAAAGCCCTGGCCGAGACATTGCAGGAGAGGGAAGGACTGAATACGCTGGTTGTGTCGATTGACGATTTTTATCTGACGCATGAGGAACAACTGAAATTGGCGGAGGAGAATAGTGATAACGCGTTGGTGCAGTATCGGGGGGAACCTGGTGAGTTTTTGGAATTTTCCTTCATATGTTCAATATCGGGTGAAGCTGGTGTCAGTGTGAAGACCAAGTGTCGGTCGTGCTGGGCAGAGCTGTGATGCGGTTCACCCCTGTGTCGTTTGTTTACTTTTTACCCCAACGAGACATGTGGACCCCCAGTAGAATCGTGCAGTCTTTGCGGCCTTGTCAATGGCCTCGCCTTACCCGTCTCCCCATTCAGCCTTCTCTCTATCTCTTTCTTTTCCACTTGGACTGGCTCTTCCCCTCATATTCTTCATCTCTCCCACTTAATCCCCCTCCTGCTTTACGTACTGCCCACATGCCCCTTACCCCCCTTACCCCCCTTGATCCCCTCTCTTCTTCCCTCCCCCCCGAATAGGAACTTTCCCTTCCCTCCCACACCACCCTTTCACCTCAACCTCTTAAATTACTAACCTCTCCTTTCACCATAGGAACCCACGACACCCCCCTCCTCCTCTCCTTTCTCTCCTCCATCATCTCCTCCCAACCCACGCACCTCCCCCTCTACGACAAATCCGCCCACCACGGCCTCGGCGACCGCCTCCCCGCTTCCACCTTCCCCGCCATCAACGACCCGAACCTCTCCGCCCCCCAACACCGCACCATCCGCGTTTTGCTCTTAGAAGGCTGGCTAACCGGCTTCCGCTCCCTTCCCCCCGGTACCATCTCCACCAAGTACTTGGACCTCAAATCCTACAAGACTTTATCGCACCATAAATTGGAACACCTCCTTTTCATTAACGAGCGACTGAAAGAATATGAGCCAGCGTGGGACCAGTTCGATGCCTTTATTCATATTGACGCGCAAGATTTGGAGTGGGTGTATGAGTGGCGGCTGGAGCAGGAGGAGCAGTTGCGCCGCGAAAAGGGGACGGGGATGAGCGCTGAGATGGTGCGCAAGTTTGTGGATGGGTATTTTCCTGCTTATGAGCTGTATGAGGATGGGGTTAGGCAGGGGGTTTTTAAGGGGGACGAAGAGAAGAGGGGACGGCAGTTGAGGATGGTGGTGGGGAGGGATAGAGGGGTGGTGGAGCATATGGTTATTTGAGGGATGGGAGGGATCGATGGAAAACTGGTTGTTGGTGTTACTGGTATGGTACTAGTTTGATTGATACCCGGATTGGAGGTTCGTGGCTTCCTGGGAGCGGGAGTGGTGGGTGTTTTTATAGGGTGGCGGGCACATCATCGTATAAGACGGGATATCATTCACCACCACTTCAAGACGATTCAAAGGTGCCAGCCATGATTCTGGTTTTATATCAAAACATTATGTGACGTCAATCTCGCAGTGTCTTGAGCAGAGAGTAAATAATTACCTTGGAAGAAGAGTCCACATCGACGGTAAAAGCAGACATCCACGGCCAACCCAGCCTCGAACATTACACATCCTACAAAAAGGGGGTATTTATGTTCCTGTTCCTGTTCCTTCCCGTCCCTTTCTCACACCTTTCCCATACCAAAACGCCATGCCAAAATAAAACCTACAAAGTATTAATCCCACAGGTCTGTCTATCTCGTCAAGTCAATTGACTTGCTACAATGAAACTAGCCCACCTCCTCAGCAGCAATCGATGACAACTGGAATGACTAATCCTCCAAATCCATCTCCTTCCCCTGCATCATCGTCTTTCCCTCCTCTTTCAAATTCTCCAGTGTCCGTCCAATCTTCTCAATCTTGCTCTTAACCGATCCCTGTCTCTCGGCGATCTCCACCTCAAACTCCTCCACCATCTTCCTCTTCGCCCTCCTCGCGTCCTTGATCCTCTTGACTACAGAGGTAAACTGGTCCAGGAACCAATCGCCCGCGTCGTCCCACTCGTCAATCTTCATGTGCGTAAAGAACTCGGCTTGTTGAGCCGGAGGTTTGGTCTTGTAGTGTTGGAGTTTGTCTTCAAGGGTTGCGTCCGCTGGAGGACGGTCGTCTTGTTGGAGTTTGGTGGTGGCTTGAGCTTGTTGCTTAAGGGCCTCTTCTTGCGGGTCTTCGTCAAAGGACTGAGTGAGGAGAGTGGTATAGGGCATTTGGTAGAGTTGGGCATCGTCATAGTCGAGGGTGGAAAGGCGGCGCTTTTTGGCCTGTTCTAGGATGGGTAATGGAGAGGCGACGGCGGGCTTTGGTGGTTGCTGTGGTTTCTGAACTTCCTTCTCCTTTGCCCGGCGGCTGGTGGTTCGCGCCAGAGCAATCGAGGCATCTTTGAGTTGGGGAGGGAGTGGCTGCTGGCTCGGTATCTGCGACGGGCGAAGATGGCGCGAGCCGGACGCTTTAGGTGTGACATTGCCGGGCGACGAGGCGTCGATATCAAAGCCACTGCTGCTGCTAGGGACAACAGCAGCTTGCGTGTTGTTAAAGTTGGGTGTGGGAAGCGGTGGTGCTTCGGACTCGACGGGGGTGAGGTCGTCAAAGACAGTGCTGCGCTGATGTTGGATCTCATGCTTGCGCTGGCGTTCGCGTTCGCGTCGTTCGGCCTCCTTGCGGATCCGTTCCTTCTCCCTTTCCTGTTCGCGCAGACGCTCGTGTTCACGCTCACGGCGTAGACGTTGTTCGATTCGGCTCTTCTCCAGGTCCCCGCCGGCATCCGAGGACCTCCCTGGGGATTGCATGTCTGATGTGTATCCGCCCTGGCCACCTCTTACTGATCCTGCTTTCCTCGGGTCGCGGTGGGGGAGTCGTGCGCGCTGGAAGGCCCCAAGTTGTTTGGTGGGTGTCGAGTTGAAAGCTGCGCGATCACCCTCATATTCGTCCTCGATCTTGATGGTTGGCTCCCGCTCCTTGGTGATAGCTTCGATGGTCTTGTTTAGGGCGACAGCATCGGGATCGTTGCGGCTTCGCGGGGCCTCAACCACGGTGAGGATACCACCTTCGCCGATAACAAATGGTAGGTTCTCATCGTGGTCGAGCGTGGGTCGTGCAGACTTGGGTTGTTGGGCGACGGCTGGATGTTGTGCCTGGGTGTTTGAGCGAGGAAATGCAGTGTCGCTGTAGTGGCGGCCCCGCACAAGCTGGGGGTGTTGAGCTCCGTTTACCTGGCGCTCGTGGGCACTTTCTGATCTTCCATCCCTGCTTTCATGGTCGCCAAATATGGACGCAACAGTTGAGTCCTCCCAGGCATTCGTCCGTTGGCCATTTTCGGGCGCCGAGGGTCTGCTTCGGTGCATTGGACGGGATGGGTGTCCCTGCGCAGGGAAGCTGACGGAGGAGGTAAGCTGGTGGCTGCCGCCGGGAGCAGAAGAGGTTGAATTGTTGCGATCACCTCGCGACGCGGCTGCGGCAGCTCGTTGCTCTCTGGTGGGAGGCGTGTACACAGTCGGATTGAGCAGAGAGGGCGTCACGGGTTGGTTGGGCTGTCGAGGTGGCCCTGGAATCGAGGGCATGCGAGAGGGAGGCCGTGAAATGTGGGCGCCCAATTGAGAAGGTTCTCTGGGTCGCTGTGCGGTTCTTGCCGAGGAAGCGCGCCGTACCGTATCGGCCGTTCCTTCTGTTCGGACCGCATCTCTGGCGGCGGCGGCGGGTACCGGTCCTGCGGGGCCCACCTCGGCGGCGCTCGTGCCTTCCATCTTGAAGAACCCCGACATGGAAGCGGAGGGCGTCCCCGGTCTTCTTGGTACCCCGTTTCGTGCGGTGTTGCGCTCGGTACGGTCACGGCCGTTGCGATCGGTCCGGGTCGGAGTGCCGCGCCTGTTTGGTGTGTCTGGTGTCCTTGGTGTTCCTGGTGCTCCTGGAGTTGTCGGTGTGCCTGGATCGCTGAAATTCCCGTCCTTGGTGAACATGCTCAATCCCCGCAGGGATTTCCGACTTGTAAGCGGTTTGGACGACGACGACATCATTTCTCTCTACCCCGGTGGCCTCGCTTTCGCAAGGCTGACCTGAACGTCGCAAGGAGAGCTGCTGCCGCTTCACTTGACTCGTTGTTACCTGCTGGATCGCGCTGCAATGTTACCACACTCGACAATACGTGGGCGGCACCATAAGTAGTATGGCATCAACAGCAAAACAGAGCAGACAGACCTCCTCCGGCAGAGAGACGGGACAAGATGTGAGAAATCACACACACTCACTCACACACTAACACTCACACCCTTTAGCGAAAATCAAGCCGCGGTCGGGATTATTATCTTTTTTCGCAGCCGGCCATGGGCCATGGTTCCCCATTTGCTCCCCATAGGCCGCCCCATAGAGGCCATTGGGCTCGCGCCTCTCATTCGACGATGCGGTTGGGCTGGAAGCGAGTGGACACACAATCCGACCGTCCATGGAGACTTTTCGTGCTGCGACCTGCATCAGCGGCCATGCGCGGAGGTCAGGAGCGGAGGCGGTGCGGAGGCGCCGATATACTGGACTGGCGAATGGTGTATTTCAAGGCCGTGACCCGCCCCGATTTGTCCTCACTCAGCACTAGCTCGGCGCGCTAGATTCGACATTTCCCAACCACGCGCCGTCTGTCCAGAATTTGGAAGGTGGGTGACGGCCGTACTGCAGGGTCCATCTCTCACCCGAACCTGAGCTTGTGCAGCTTGGTCCCGGTTTATTCAGTCAACTCCTTCCCCCCGTAGGCCAATTCTGACTCTGATCTCTCATCGTTGGTACTTGGCAGAAAAGTGATGTAATGGCGCTAGACAAGAAAAAGAAACAAATGGAGCTGCCTGGGCCGCCTCGGCGCTGGACTTGTCCATCTGTCTACGGTAGGTATTTGCCTCCGAAGGTTACGGCACGCTCACATATCATCTGTGGCCAACTGGAGCAAATGGTCCATCCACCAGTTTGTTGGCTGTTGGCTGTTGGATCATCAAGGTATCATGGTGTACGCAGTAGTGGTGCTCGATACCACTCCAGATCTTTGATAGCATCCAATCACACGTTGAGCGCATCTGATATTCGATCTGTTCAGGACACAAGAACGCCGCTTCACCAGTGGATAACGAAAGCCTTGCCCAACGACGGCCAGGTACCGGCGGAGTCAGTTCCAGGCCCGAACCGCAAGTCCACTTGATGAAGTCGGGATGTCCTGGCTGTCTCGGGGCAAGGCTCTCAGCCCTAAACTCTTTGAGGATCTCTAGGGGGGATAGCATGATTGATATCATCTAGTATACGAAAGGTATAGAGATCAAATGGCTATCAAAGCTGTTGAGAGAACAGTATGGATGATATGGTTCCGGTCAAAGCCAACCTTCTATCTTATATAGTGTAAATGCAAATTATGGGACGGGGCTAAAGCGGCACGCGACCTGTCATCCGGCCGAGCTACTGTACAGTGCTAACGAGGGGGGGGTGTCTTCAACTTGTCTTCACAGCGACATTGTATGATTTCCATACTATTTGTGTTCTTCAAGCCATGAAGATGGACCACGATCTTCACATTCTTCTTTTCTTGTAACCAACTCTGAAACCCCATGCCGAACGAAAGGTCCAACAAAAGCTTCAACGAGGCGAGCAAGGACAGTCCTGTTCCGCGATCGGTGGAGGCAGGATTCCGGGTAGGTGTCCCGTGTTAGCGGCCCCGCCTTGCCGCGAAAATCGGAGGCAAGCAACGTCCATGTAATGTATGTAGTGCAGTGTACCTCCGTGCACGATAAGATAAGCCCCGCCGCCAAAAGTCGAGTGGAGTGGAGGGGAGGCGAATGGCGTTGACTCTATAGACCAATTCTAAGCCCGATTTCTAAGCAGCTGTTAAATCATCATTCTTCCTATATCGACGACAAACCCAATACCATGGATATCTAACTATACATCTACAACGACCAGCTCGCCGACTACAACGACACCTACCTACAGTCACATTCACGATATACCAACATACACCCAAAACCAACATCGTTGCGCGACCGACCTAGCTCCGCTAGCCAAATCTTCAAAATGGCTCCCTCCCTCGAGGCCGAGCCCGAGTCCGTCGCCTCCGTCCTCGCCAACCCTCAAAAGCCCCAACTCGTCGCTCCCGAACCCGAACACTGTCCTGGCCCCGAATCCCAACAAGCCGGCACCGCCGACTCCTGCGCCGGGTGTCCGAACCAAGCCATCTGCGCCACCGCACCCAAAGGTCCCGACCCCGACATCCCTTTGATCACCGCGCGTCTATCGGGCGTCAAGCACAAGATCTTGATCCTCTCCGGAAAGGGCGGCGTCGGCAAGTCCACATTCACCAGTCTACTAGCGCACGCCTTTGCGACGAATGCCGAACAAACTGTGGGCGTAATGGATACCGATATCTGCGGCCCTTCCATACCGAAAATGTTGGGCGTAGAGGGTGAGACGATTCATGTGTCCAGCACGGGCTGGAGTCCAGCATGGGCAATGGATAATCTAGCTGTCATGAGCATCCAGTTCATGCTGCCGAACCGCGACGACGCGATTATTTGGCGCGGGCCCAAGAAAAACGGGCTGATCAAGCAGTTTCTGAAGGATGTGGAATGGGGCGATTTGGACTTCCTGCTGGTGGATACGCCGCCCGGCACGTCGGATGAGCACTTGAGCGTGAACACGTACCTGAAAAAGAGCGGGATTGATGGCGCTGTGATGGTTACCACGCCGCAGGAAGTGTCCCTGTTGGATGTCAGGAAGGAGATTGATTTTTGCCGGAAGGCGGGGATCAAGGTGTTGGGACTGGTGGAGAATATGAGCGGGTTTGTGTGCCCCAAGTGCACGCACGAGAGCGAGATCTTTAAGGCAACGACAGGTGGCGGGAGGAAGCTTGCGGAGGAGATGGGGATTGCGTTTTTGGGGAGCGTGCCGCTTGATCCGAGGATTGGCATGGCGTGCGATTATGGCGAGAGCTTCTTTGATAGCTTCCCGGATAGCCCGGCGTGTAGGGCCTTGAAGGGGGTGGTCAAGGGGCTGGCGACGGAGATGGGATTGGATCCGGAGGTCGTGATGCCGGAGGAGGATGACGCTTGAGCGAAGTAATGGCCATAGCATGGGCGGAGTTCAGGGACTGCTTTTTGGCTTTGTAAGGCTGGGATATCACGGCGTTTATATAACGAGAAGATCATGAATGATCCAGAATCTGGCTGTACTTTGCCTTCCATTCCAAATGGCCTCCCTTTGCTTGTTCCTCGTCCCAGTTGCCAGCTCTGTGTGAAAGCTCACGCCGGGCCCTGTTGGTCGCTCTGGAGACCAACCTTTGTGCCCGTCCGTCCATCCATAATAAGGCTGTCAGCTCGGCGCCCTTTACTGCCACACGTCTAAGCAGCCCCAAGCTTGGCCGGAATCTCTTCCAGCTCCTCCGGCGACTCGATATCGATAATCTTAGTCACCTCGCTCGTGTTGCGCATCAGCTCCTTGGCACCCGCGTACAACATGCGCATTGCGCTGTTGCATGTCGAGGGCATGTAGTAGAGCATAACGTAGGGCACCGATAGTCGGCCGGAGGGCTGTTCCACGCCATTGTCAGTCGCAGTTCTCATCTGTTCCATTACACCCAGCCATTCTTCGAGAAGACCAGGTGGATATATATGTTTGACGAGCAGGGCGACGAGTAGGGCGGCTTACAAGAGTTAGGGGATAACTCAACAACACAAATCTCGGACTGTGATCGGGCAGGTCATCGCCGATTTCCTCGAGGGTCTTGTATACAACTTTGTCGTCGTCTTGCTTGATCTCTTTGGTTGTCTTATCGATCAGGTCTGTTTTGCGCGATACACCTATTAGTTTTTTCTGACCTGCTGTACCGATAGCCAGAGATAGGGTCCGGGGGGGGATAACGGGAACATACATACAGATGACGGCCTGGGGGTCGTTGGAGCGCGAAGTCCCAAGGCGGAACTTGCGCAGGTGGTCTTTGGTTTCTTGGGAGAAAGTGTAGAGTCTTGCTTCGGAGGCCTGGCATTTTCGGCATCAGCTATGGTTCTTGAGAATCTCGAGAAGCTGCTTTCTTTCAAGAGCTTAGAAGCTGGAGAGAGGAGCTGGTGGTGTGGATGGATCGGATGTTGCGATAGGTAGGAAAGCGGCGGCGCACCATTGTGAAGAGCTGTTTTCGGGTCGGTCGAACACGCAAGATTCGGACGGCAAGAAGAAGGAAGTGGTCGCGAGGGAAATCGAAGGGGAACAGGCAATGTCGCAAAGCTTTGGGATAGTAGCAAAAGAGTTGAAGCTCGAAAAGATGTCGCATTGAGCTGTCATGTACAAGACACCGCCCTCGTCCAGGCTCCCGTCCCAGGGACGCAAGTCGGCCCCGCATGGCATCACTGCCAAGTCCACAGCTCAACTGCTGAGGTATCTGCCCCGTAGCGTAAGCTGTTATCGATTCCTCACTGATGGCGGGGCTGTCCCGGCCATTAGCCCGCGGAAGCTTAACAGCTTGACCCGCTAAAACGGAGCGGGGAAGGCGCCGCCTAGCCTCCTTCCCTGGGCGGGGATCATGTTAATGGACGGCGATGGCAGGCACCAGTGCCGCGACCACGCATCGGGCAAGACAAGCCGGAGACCCGATCTCATTCCCATTGTGGTTGTGATCTTGCAGTGGACTTCCCTCTCAATCCTCTCTTCTGTTATTTCAACCTCAAAAATCTGTTTTGTCTTACAAGACAAACTTCTCCTGGACTTAAAACCTTCATGTTCTCTCGTTTATCCCAGATTGCTCGGCACTTGTTACGGCCAGCGATAACGTCATTTGTTGCCCCATCAACATCAGCTCCGCGCCGGACTTCAACAGCATTCTTCAACAGCATTATGGGTTCAACAGTCACGGCAGATGAGCGCAATGCGCGGACTATCCATACAGCAGCGTGTTTGATTATCGGTGATGAGGTTTTGGGTGGAAAGGCAGGTCCAGTCAAGACGTGCTAGTAGGGTGATAGCCGAAAATGAGACTAACAGCTGTTCTCTGTTGTTGTGTAGACCAAAGATGTGAGTCGAGAACTCGTAAATTTTTGCCCTGACGCGCCAATGCTGACTTACTACAGACTAATTCCAACTACATGGCAAAATGGTGCTTCAACCTGGGAATCGTGAGCTCCAGCCATCCACTCTAAAGTCCCGAGAAGAACCAAGCTCACTGTAGATGCCCCATATCAGAATCTCAAGAGGATTGAAGTCATCGCCGACGACGAAGATGAAATTGTCGAGGCTGTCCGCCGTATGAGTGACCGTTATGACTTTGTAGTCACCAGGTACTACCAACACCGAGTTTTCTTCGAGTGTCCAGGACACATCATTGACCTCATTGAACAATAGCGGAGGCATCGGCCCCACCCACGATGACATTACCTACCAATCGATAGCCAAAGCCTTCGGTTTGCCTCTCAAGCTGAACGAAGAGGCTTTTAAACTCATGAAGAAGCTTTCTGTTCCTCGCAAGGGCGAGCCACCGTTCAACTGGGACGAGCCCTCGCCCGTTCTCACCGCAAAGCTCCGTATGGTGGAGCTACCGACAGACGTCAACAGAGACCTGGCGAAGCAGTTCCTCTTTCCTTGCAAGGAACTTTGGGTGCCAGTTGCGGTGGTTAATGGGAATGTGCACATCTTGCCGGGCGTGCCTAGGTTGTGTATGTTTCCTTTTCCGATCCCCATGGAATATCGAAGCAGTGTCGAGGAAGATTATTGAAAGCGAACGCTAACGAAATGCTCCACAGTCGAGAAACTCCTAGACGGCCTCAAGCCTTCCATCCAACCGCGCCTAGTCGATCCCGACGGCAAGGGTATTACCAGAGTTACCATCTCCACGCCACTCCCTGAGAGCGCTATTGCCGCTTACCTCACCGAGCTGGCAGCAAGAGTTGAACCCAAGGGCGTCAAGGTTGGAAGCTACCCCCGATGGGGGGAGAAGCATAACACAGTTACCCTTGTTGGAAAGTAAGTCTCAAACCCTCTATCGCACCTTTTCCCTTGCGCCTCGGACAATGAAGCGCGTCAGCTAACCATCCCTGTCTACAGAGACAAAGACTTCCTCAACTCCATCGCCCCCGAAGTCAGCCACTACGTCAAAGGCCAGATCGTGACTACCGAAAGCGACGATGACACTAGTAGTTAGGGACTACAACGTGCCAAACGTCGTGGAGGTTGGAAAGAGAAGAGTGGTTAAGAAGGGTTTGTGCGTGTGACTTTAGGCTTTAGACTTTGACAGCATACAGGAGCGATAGGGTTTCGTCTCAGTGGGAAAGGAGTTAAAGCGCACTAGAAGATCATAAGCGACATCTAGCCATGGGTCGATCAGATCTAGACGAATAAAGTGAGGGCCGAACAAAGACTTGATCACATCAATACTCTTGACAAAAGGGGGGGGGGGGAGATTTACATGTACTACGCTTCTTTAACCGTTGATGCAGTGTTGAGTAAAAAGTAAGTAGATAGATAGGTAAAAAGTTACCCTACTTTACCTTGACCACTTTCACATTCCTCTCCCCTTCCTCTCCCCTTCCGACCCCCCCCCCCTCCCCAAGGCATTTAATTTTACAAACAACGGGTTGATTTCTGTGCTCAACGTGTATGTTAAACCTACTTCCTACTTTTCCACCCAACAACAAGCAACCCCATAGACAGCACGGTGTCATCTGATACCTATGTATTGGGCGACGTTCTACCAAACCAAACATCACCAAGGGGCAGATTGAAGAGTTTGAGTTGAAAAGAGCTAGCCCCCCAACCCAAACGAAACTGAAATGAAGTGAAGTGATGCATTGGTAGCAACCAAAGGAAAGGAAAGGAAAGGAACGGAACGGAAAAAGAAGGAAACCAACAAGCGATGTACATACAGTGATAGTCAAAAAATAACTGTCCCACTCCCGCACATATCCAATATGGTTAGAGGGGACAGTATTTTTTTTGACTACGAGTTTACCTAAAGTTAAGTTTTGAGAACGTTCAACAATGCAGTAACTACCTACACATGGTAAGTTTTATAATAGGACGAATAATCAGTGTATAGGTAGTGTAGTTACCTAGTATATTGGTTGACAAGGCCGAGCGATGATGAGTTCAGCATTCTTCTTTACCTAAGACTGGTCGCCGCTTGCCTTGATATCCATTTGTCGAGTCATATGCTTGCTGTCTATCATTTGTCAGCTGCGTGTGCTCAGGTTGTTTGTTACCGGAAAAGGCTTCAGCCTTGTTGGGTCATATGGCCATTTGGTCATAGGTATGCAAGGCCGATGTGTCCCGGCAGGAATCACTTATTGCAGTGAGAACTACCTAGACGAGCAGCTGTGGACTCTCAACAGTCCATGCCCGTGGATTCCAGACATTACAGCCATGCGTATCACGACATTGGAGCACCTCATAAATACTTTCAAGATACTTGAGACATACGAATAACGGGAGGAAACACACTCGGACCAGGCACTAACGAAGACAACGAAAAAAGGCAGAAGGTTTGATAAGAATGAATTACAAATAAACGGTTTTCTTTCGAGAGTTTGCAAACCCAGTATCGATCAGAATCCCCACCATGACATAACATCCATAGCAAGTACAGTTCTCTCGCGGATAAACGACTCCCAAAATGTGTAAAGTGAAAAAAGGTAGCAGAAAGAAGTATTTGATCACAAAATCCGCGGATCGTGAAACACGGACAGAAACGTGCCAACAAAACCCCCAGACAGACCAGACCAGACCAGATAGAACCAGGATTATACCAAACCAAAACCAACCAACCCCTTCGCCGAACCAACCAGACCGAACCCAGCCTTCCCTTCTTCCCTCGGCGACCTCTTCCAGACGCTGATAGAGAAACCGACCACGCCTCACGAACGCCAAGGAGCGGATTGTAGCAGCGGCGGTGTGATATTAAAAACCCAGCGGCCGGTTGGTAACTGAAAGCAACTTTTTCAAGTCGCTCAGCTCATCCGCATAAGTGCCACTGCAACAAATGCCCACAAAATGCAAAGAATGTGTGTGCCCGGTCCCGGTTCCTAACCCCCTTCTCGCCTGAATTTCTCCAAACGCGGATATTCCTTCCGCTGGTCCCGTGGTCCTGAGCCCGACTGGTCACCGTACGTGAGCTAAGGTATGGGCGTGGCCGTCCGATATGGCTTTTGTGTTTCGGTTGTTTGCACATCCATGTCGTCTATAAAGTCCGGATTTTGTGTGCGTGTGTGCGTGTGTGTGTGTGTGTGTGTGTGTGTGTGTGTGTGTGTGTGTGTGTGTGATCGTCCATCTCTTCATTGCAAACGTGTCCCAATTCTTTTAACTCCCCGCTTGCTCTTCCCCTGTTGGTTTCGATCATTCACATCATTATGCACTTGGCGCAGCAGCCTGCTTGGACGTCCTCGTCACCGACGTCCATCTGCTTAACTGCCCCATTGTTGTTGGCGAATGAGGTGCCGCCGACCTTCTCGCCGAGCTTCTTGTCCTCTTTCCTGATTTCGCGGACGAGATCGTAGAAAGCGTTCTCAACGTTGTGTTGTGTCTTGGCGGAAGTCTCGATGTACTTGGTACCGAACTCGGCGGCAAGAGCTTGTCCCTCTGTTGTCAAGTGTTGTCAGCGTACTGTCCTGGCCCTCGCAAGGATGAAGAAGTGAAAACCTACCCTGTTCCGAAACAACGCGCTCTCCCCTCAAATCGTACTTGTTTCCGACGATGATCATGGGGAACGAGTCCCTGTCCTTGACCCTAAGAATCTGTTGCTGGTAGATTCTGATTTCCTCAAAGCTTTCCCTCGAGTTGATGGCGAAAACGAGCAGGAAGCCTTCACCAGTGCGCATGTACTGCTCGCGCATGGCGGAGTACTCTTCTTGGCCGGCGGTATCTAGAATGTCGAGAAGGGCGACCTCATTGTCGATGGTGCATTGCTTGCGGTACGAATCTATTGAGCTCAAGTTAGTCCACGGTTCACTAGGCCACAACCACGACCAAGAAAATTGGAACGTGGATTGAGAGGGTCCAGGTTGTAACGCACCCTCGATTGTAGGATCATATTCGTCAAGGAAGTGACCCTGGATTAGCTGGATGGTAAGGCACGATTTACCGACACCACCGCCACCGACAACCACCAGCTTGTATTCTCTTGTGAACTGCGTAAAGGGGAAGAGAGCGATGTCAGCCAAATGAATTGCCGCAGGCAATTGAAACCAAGAGTACGCCTCAATCGAGGAGGGCGAAATAATGCTGGCTGGCGGAGCGACTTACCTTGTTGGCCATTGTGGCTATTGATTAAAGAAGATGTAAAATGTAAAAGGATGGAAAAAGTCGAGATGCCGACACGAGGGGGCAAGATTGAATGGCCTCCTCAAATGATTAAATGGTTTAAGTCGCTCGCGCAACGGTGCAGACAAACGTCACTGGGTGGTGAAGACAGCCCTCAGGGGGGATCCTGGATGCGAAGGCGGGTAGAATTAAAGGTCGAAGGATGGGATGGCGACGATGGCTGTAGAAGGAGGAAGCGAGGTTCCTTGGAAGAAAGCGTGTTGTCAGGGGAAGCGCGCAGTCTTGACGACGGAGAAGCGAGCGAGCGAGCAGAAGCGGAAGTGGAAGTGGAAGTGGAAGTGGAAGTTGAGGTGAGCCGGACGGCAAGTGGTGGGAAGTTGTTCGGGTGGTGGTTGCGGTGAATTGAGCGGCGGGTGCGCAGAGTGCAGTGCAGCAGAGTGCAGCAGCCGGTGTGGAGACGAGCAAGCAGGAACGACGAGGAAACGAGCCACTACTGGCCGATGATCAGTGCTGCCCAGGGATCCCGTCCGTCTCTGTCTTAGGGGAGGGAGGCTACAAGCTAGTGGTACATACCTGCTAGGTAGAGGGAGGGGCGCTAGTAGATTTGCAGAAGCTGCGGTAGGGAGAAAGCGGAAGTCGGCCGACTGGTAGGTAGGTAGGTAGGTAGGTAGGTAGAAGTTGTACAGTATGGATGGAAGGAGGGTTCTTGGTTCGTTGGATATCGGGCGATTAGAGCTAAGAAAATTCTGTCGACAGAAAGAAAATGGTGGTTGCTGGCTGGCAAGGGACAGGAAACGCGGCGATGAAGAACCACAAACGGTGCTTTTCTCTCCAGTTTGTGACGTGGGAAAAATAAGAAAAGGGTCGAGGTTGGACAGCAGTCGCGAAGAAGGAAAGAAGATGGAAACGCCAGATGGGAAATGGCGTGAGCTACGGAATATTGCCTGCTCAAAGAAGTGTGGGTTTGCTGGCCGCGAAATGGAGAGCTGCAGGCAAAAGGACTCTTCCTGGTCTTGTTCTCACACTGTCCGTCTTGGTGAACTGAGTGAGGTTGCAAGGGAAATAGGTGCTGTAGCTTCAAGGGGTAGCCAAGACCCGGCGATGCACGGGCGCCCAAGTGGTGGTGGACGTGCCCCAAAAAGGAGATGGTCGCTCATGGTTCGAGCTCGTTTCTGGGGCAGGCAGGGCTATGGCCCGATTGATTGGCCGACGGAGCTTTAGTTCAAGTTCAGTTCTCTTCTCGCAGCGCCCAACCGGGAGGGTTCAGGAAAGGCAGTTCAACATCCACACTGTATATCACAGAAGTGGAAGTCCGTCACGACGGACGGGGGCCGGGGCCTTTATCGCTCGCCTTTGTTGAATGTCCACTTTCTCTATCGATCATTTGGGAGGACGGAGGCAAGGCGGTCACGGGCAAAACTGTATTGTCTGATGGTTGGAATAGATCATGGCGTCGAGATGCGATTTCCGTCTGCTTCACTCATGTGTGATGACTGTACGCACCGAACATCAGTATCTCACCATCCGACCAATGCCCGGCGCAAACCTCGACGATAGCAGGGCAGGTAATCATCCAGATCCTGCTTGGGCGCCGACACCGTCTCTCCGTCTAGACATTTCCGTCCTAGTCGTCCCACGAGCCCCAGTTCTCGATGGGCCATTGCAAATTACCCCTACGACGCTGGACGTGGACTCGACTCGCCAGTAGCCGACCGCTTCTGCTTGCGGTTCCCGAGCCTCTTCATCCACGTCCCTGGGACCGTTTTGTCTCACTCTCTTGCTATCTCCATTCCTCCTTTTCTTATTTCCTTGGGACAAGGCATCCACTCCCCGTGTTTCGACATAAGGCAACAGCAGCACACATACCGTAACCAGCACGGCGGTTCAGCCTTGAGCCCTAAGTAGCCTTTCGGTCCAAGGGATCTGGACTTGCGTTGGAAGGAAGATCACCAATCTCGAATCATGATGACCAACCAGAACATATGCACAGCTCTTCCCCAAAGACGGCACAACCCCCACTCTGTCTTCTCACCTCAGCCAACGACTATGGTATATACCGAGTTAGGCGGCACAGCATGCAAGTCAGCTTCTAGGTACGGCACGTCCCTGCCACGAACTGGCACGACCTAGCTCCTGGGCACATTGCTCAAGAGCCTCACCACCACCATGTCAAAGGATCGCAAAATCGTGACATTGAAAAGGTACCCGATCATTGTGTGCTGGTCCTCGGTACTGTGTCTTCTGCTGTCGAAGCAAGATGCATCTCGTCCATGGAGGGACATATCCCTCCTATCACCCGCTGCACTATCGCCATAGTCTCGGTCAAGCGCCTTGACCATCATGGCCAAGAAATGGCTCTGTTTTCACCCACTCCACCAACGAATCCACCTTTAATAACCTAAGCGGCCATGTCCCACTGGCACTCCCTCCTGGGAGAGAATGACATCGCGATCACCAGAGATGATCTCTGAAACATAAAACGACCCTTTTCTGCCGTCTCCCCGCCGTTCTCGTCCACCGCCCTTCGGAACACCTGAAGCGAACTGAAGTGTCACGAGACATCAACGTCTTTTGCAACCCGCCAGAAGGCTTCGGTGGCTTCCAACGGCGCAACTCCAAGCGGAGTCCAGCGCTTCTACGGACGTAGCACCACTGGCTTCTTGACACGGCCTCCACCACACCACGGATATTTAGTGTGTGTACTGCATTGCACCTGCGTTAGCGGTGCATGGCGGGGTTCGCAGCAGTGCCAAGTGGTTTCATGCAGCGGATGATGATGCGTTTGCGCATCTCGTTCGTCCGTGGTGTCCGAGCAGGTGGTAAGAACCGCGAGGTCCAGATTGTCGTTCGTGGAGTTGAGGTCAACGGGGTTGTGTTGTGGGCTTTCGCCAAGAAGCCTCACCCTCCAAGGCATTACTGTTTTAGTGTAGTGCAGACACACCACCGTAAAGCAAACGCCAAAATATGCGCCTATACTTTTACAATAGTTGCTGACGGGGCACCACGAATACCGAACAAAAAAAAAAAAAAAAAAAATGGAACCCCACAAAACATCATCACCAACATCCCAGAGCCCGGGCTCTCCTGAGAAGGGAGAAAGCGGCTGAACGGGATTGGACCCCACAAGGTTCAGACAAAGACGCGGGAACCGTTCGTGATTCCCACACCATGGGGATCGGCCAGTTCACGGTTCGGCAACACAGCTGAGCCATGACTGGGCCCCTTCTCTTTGTTAAAGACAATTCGTCTTTTCCATGCCTTCCATGCTTACCTTCCATCCAGGACCCCCCCCCTGTGACTCTTTGAGCATCCAATTTAATCTTGTTTTCCAGATTTCCACATTCTGCTTCAAATGGAAGGAAAGCCTCCGCCCGACGCCCAGCTAACAGGATACCTGGTGAGACACAATCTCTGGTCTAGTTGAAGTTCTGCAAGCCTTCTATTTCCACTTCTGCTTCCGTTTCCACCACACACACATTTTCTTCAAAGTCAAACAGCCCAGCGATAGCTTCTCGAGCTTCGTATCATGATGCATCCCGCTTCGCTCGTTCCCGAGGAACAGTGCCACGAGCTACTTTCCCCGGGGGGGGGGGGGGGGGGGGGGCGGCGTCCTTTTCGTCCCTCATCTTACTTGACCACAAGGTATCTCCGAATCTGACATCAGCCCAGCAACAAACCAAGCCCACATATCAACGGGAATAGCGAAGACCACGCACACACATCATTGATCAGGCAGGGGGAATGAAGAGATTCTAGCGAGATTCTAGAAAGATATGAAATGCCGCCAAGGGGGGGATGGCGCCAAAAATCCCAAAGGCTGCAGGTAATTTAAATTAGGCCATATGCAGGGTTTGATTGGCGTTCTCTTTTTTTTTTTCCAGTTCACGGCGTCTTCCGGAAATCTGAAAAAAGTGATGAACCCCGAGTCTCCGAAATCCCTCGAAGATCTTCAAAAGATCTTCCCAAGCAGAGCTCAGCTGAAGAATAAACCATAAGAGTGGCAGTTCAGGTCGAGGAGGAAGAAAATTCAAGAAAAAAAAAGGAAAAAAAATATAAAAAAAATTCGGGAGTGAGGTGAGACGGGGTTCATAAATCGAGGGGGGGGGGGAGCCTTATCAGCCGCGCATAGCGCGGGCGCATGTGACGGGGACAGTCAAGATACACAAGAAAGTGGATAATATCCTCAGCTCATTACGGGGAAGTAAAAGGTATAGGAAGGTGAGGAGCGCATGGATCTGTGCTTCTCGGGCTGTGTATAATCGGCGAATGGCTTGAAACTGAAGACTAGCCGGGGGCCCGGGAGGTGAGGTTACATTCCTCCTCCCGGCCCCGAGCGGATGTCCATTTCAGTCGGACTACAAATGATGCTACTAGTGTATCACCGGTCCGGTCGGTGCCACCGTTGTATGCTTAGTAGGGATCTATCTACAGTACCGTTACTCTCCTCAAGCGCCTTGTTTCGTCGTCGATGTCAAAGTCCAGAAATGAAAACAGACGGAAAGAAACTGGCCAATAGGGATCGTACCTGGCGAGTGAGCTATCTCTAGTGTATCACCTCAAGCGAGGGAGATGCATTCCTTGGGCTTTTCTCCAGTTAGTTCTCGGGACAAACCCTCAACACGCACGCACAGTATGGCAACTAAGTATTCTTCCCTTTACCAGAACCAACCAACTTCGTTCCGAATCCCAGGAAGCAAGCACTCAGTTGCACAGTAACTTTACTTCATACTACAGTAGTATCCGAAACAGTCCAGTTTCTTAAATGACGACGGTGCGGAATGAATTCCGAACTATGATGGGAAGCAAGGAAGTATCCGCTTCTGCTTTGTTGATCATACACACGTGTCAGAGACGATAGGACCATTTGAAAGGATCAAGCTTGAACGACAGGTCAGCCGTGTAATCATTGTGTGAACAAAGCTCAAAACGGAATGGAGGGATTAAGCCTAGAGGAACGAACTTTGAAATGACATCCTATCCTTGCCTTTCATTCATTGATGTGAGCAATGATGTGTAGGTACAGTACACTACATACACATTTCTTTCGCTCGCTATGATCCGCGCGCGCGAAACGTTTTACATGGAACATCACGAACTTCCGATCTTCTGGAGTACAAGGTTGTGGAACCTTGCGTCGATACCTCTACCGAACCCTACCCTCGCCACTAACGGGACTAAACATGGGAAAAGAAAAAGAAAAAGAAAAAGAGACGACGATCAAAGAACAATCAAGCATGGTGAGCACCACATCAAGCTACCTCTTTCTCTACGGAAGGTAGTGACGACCCGAGTCGGGTTCACCACAGGAGCAAGGGAATCCTTGATTGGAGATTTTTCACGGGCCGCAGTCGCTCTTTCTTTCTCTTTATCTGGGCCTTCGTTTCCACCCGTGTCTTCCGTCATTGTTCCTTCGTTTTACACAATGATAGATAAGCTAAGTAAGTAGCTCAACTGCTGCTAGTATTGTCCGCTCATCTCCGATCTGGTTGGTGCTTGGGTTGGAAGCGAAATCGGTCAAACTACCTACCTACCTAGGTGATCAGCTTCAAATCCCTCGCCCAAATTCTTAGGTGGGTTTCGACAGCGATCCCTGGAGTCCCCGATTCCTAATCCTGAGACACATTTTGTTTGCCGAGTACTATGTAAGCAACGTGGAAAGAAAAAAAAAGGACCTCACCGTGGACAAGAACAACTTGCAGGCGTGGATACTGTCCACAGTAAGGGGCTGTCGTCGAACACCTCCCTCCCGTCTTGAATGACAAGTACGCTGATGTCGGTTCCATTCCGAGATATAAGTCGCTTCTGCTTCCACGACAAATACATGAATATCTACTTCCCTTTTATCTCACTTGCAATCTCATGGCTGAGATGTCTGCACTTCGTTGTTGCAACCGGGCAGCCAGACTCCAGTTCGAGGTGAATCTGCGATGCCAGAACCTGGAAACACTCTTGTGTACTTCCACGAAACAGAGGTTGGCAGGTGCAAATGCTTTGACGGACGGAAGTTGCAAGTGCCGGTCACCATAGCATGGACATTCGGGCGTTCATGTCGACGGCATAGGGGAGGTGCGTTCCGGTGCCTCTCTTCCAGTCTGCTTCTCTGTCGACTTGACCTGAATCTCATCCCGGCCGTGACCAGATTGGGTGGGCGTGGCATAAACGTCTGTCTATGAGGGTGTAATCGAAACAAAGTGAAGTCACACGATTGAACAGGACTGCAAACTTTTGCCGAGCCAATACGGACCGAGAGGTGGTTTCACATGTTGGCACTTGACTGCCGTCTTGACTAGGTATCTCTGATCTCATCAGCGTGTGTAAATACTGGCATATCATCCGAGTCGGACTTCATGCCTAAGATGTTGCGGTATAACTACATCAATAACTTCTTCGGACGTGAAGATACCGACAAAGCTTCAAATGGGTTGAGACGTTGGATGTTGATATCTACAGTAACTCCCTTTTTGGCGCCATGACGGGAAGCGGTAGGTTTGAAGACGGAAGGCGTGATCGAGTGTCGGCAATTCGTCCATCACTACTACCTACTTCATTTCCTGGAATTCCCCACGGGCAAATGTACTTAGATTAACGACAACGTGGGATTCGAGAAGTCAACTTAACACATCACCACGATCAAAGCACACACCACTGTTTATACGGTCCGTCAGGTTTGGAGGTCAAAATACTGGAGTGAACCGAGACACCATTCAAAACTACCATCACGCACGACCACGAGTACATTGAGTTCAACCACCTTGCGAGCTTTATTCAAGGCACCTCTGGGTACCAGATTGACTCTCTATTATCTCATAACTCGTACATCGCAAGTCGTAAGTAGTAAATCTTGATCTCGTGAACCGTAACGCGTGAGCTCTAACGTCTAAACAATCCAGTATGCTGTATTCTTCGCGGAAAATGCCTTTCTGACCTCCAAAATAACGTCTCCAAAATCCCAATTCCAGTAGTGCCCACCCAAGGTCGATGCGAACCCGATGACGCCAAGTCAATGTTCAGTTTAATATTTTATTCTCAGTGTGTATGGAGAGAACGTCTGTGAATTTACATAAAAGCAGATGAAGGGCTGACTCATGTCAATGTTGGACGATGTCAATATCGGATGGACAAGGACATGGGAGAAGGAGAAGATCATATACTTCAGACGGGCCTGGACTCGAAAGATTATGGACTGGGATAGTGGCAGCAGTACATTGAATGAGGCAAGAAGCAATGTGCCATGTACGCTCTGTTGCATTCCTTCATATCCTTCTCATTGCAAGAATAATTCAAGAAAGGCTGGCGGAGTCCGTGGCTGCGTGGTCACAAAAAAAAGCCTGCCACTTCACCTCTACACCCGCACCTTCGTTCGCATTCTGTGTGTTGCCCGATGGCTAGAGTGTCAATATAGCGGCACGCGCCGGCGACATAGTCGGCGGTTTGTGGCACCTTTGCCTTCAGGATGAAGGCAATTGTCTGCTCAGGAAGCAATTGCCTCTAACGCGTAGCCAGATCACATTCGCGGAACTCGTCGTCAATTGGCGTGGCAGGGACCGCATGGGTGGCGAATTCTTTCGGCCCATTGAAATGCACAAAGATCTTGCTTTTGCCGTCTGGTTTGTCGGTTAATTTCAGGATGTCGTTGATTCGGGTCATGCTGTAATAACCCCCGTTGAGGTGGTAGCCTTCATTGACCAGGCAACATATTGAAAGAAAGAGCTCTCCAAGGGGGAGCACTGGGAAGCTGCAGAGAGGGTCATAGTCTACACGGACACCCCGATCCACTACCATACCATTTCCTCACATTTGCGGTGTATGTGGAAGACTAGGTAGCCAGTCCGGCGCCCTCCTTCCTCGAACATAGCCCTTCAGACCGGCTTGATCTTCATTGTTTCCTATCTGTACATGATTTTCAGCAACAGACGGAGCCACTTACTGATTCCCACCTCACGGAAACTTTGAGATGCGTGCTAAAAGCCCATTGTCAGTTGCGAAGGACTAAGAGACGATAGGAAGGTGGGAAAGCTCGATGTCATACGAAGTGTCCTTAGAAAGAATTTAAATAAATAAAGAAAATACCATAAAAAAAAAAGGAAGAAATTAAATAAATTGCGGTTGTTCACGAATAGAAATGAAGGACCCACATATGCAACTCCTTTTTGAGACTCACACTGCCCTAGCATCATGTAGGAGAGGATATCAACATTGTCTGGTCACTTTCAGGCGGGGTCTGCACCGATCGGAATGTTAACGAAGGAACAGGCAAATAGCTCTATCAGGGCGCACCGTAGAAACGACCAAAGTCACTCAGTTACGAAGACATCTCTACCTTTTCATTTTCAACCCAGGCCACTCTTCGGTTTTTTTTCCTCTTCCTCTTTTTCCCTCTTCCTTTTTTTCCCTCTTCCTTTTTTTCCCTCTTCCTTTTTTTTCTCTTGTTTGGGGGAGGGGGAATCTTCTAAACCCTCTTCAGATCAAACCCTCCAATCTCATTATCGAACAATTCTGCATTTGTACCGGATCGGAACCCGTGCATCACAGCCGGATTGACAAAAGATCATGGAAGGTTCCACTTGACCGCTCCCTTGGTTACAACCGTCATCACCGCTTGGGTTCTCCTTGCAAGACACCTGCTCTTCCAAGCAAAATCGTCGAGTATAGCAGATACCTTACAGATGAACTTGCATATTTGAGTAGATAGAGATACTTTGCCGGACTGAAATCTTCGAAGCCCCAACAACCGACAACACTCATATATGATTTATATTCATCTATGCAACATAACTTTCCTTAACTCCCGGTCCGGTATCCGACTGGAGTCTAGGCGGCTCAATTTGATACAACTGCTCTCGCATCTTTTAGATTGAAAAAAGGCGCAGTCAAAGCTCATTGGACACATATGCCGCGGCGGCATGAAGTATCAGAAAGGTCCTCGCTCTTTCTCAAGACTTAACACTTTGCTTAATTCCTTGCAGCCTTCCAAGAGCCTCGATGAATTTTCTTTTCTTCCGCAACAAAACACGAATGTACAATCTGTGGAGGTAGTTGGTTAGTAGGTTCGGTCATGCCAGGGGCCCGGGCAGTGGTATCTGATACTTGGGCCCGAGTCGAGCAGCAGGCGCGAAGCTGACTTTGGGGGTGCCCCTGGGCCAAAACTCACTTGGGACACTCGGCATTTTCGGCGTCCAAGCACATTTAATAACCGTTGAAAAGACTACATGCGATGCCAGAATGGATTACATCAACAAGAGTCCTACTTGTACCCGTTTTAGTTTGGTTAATAAATCAAGGGCGCGAAGATGACATCGGTCAGGCCTGGGCGCGCCAGCATTACCTAGAGGTACCTAGTTGCGCGGTAAGCTTTTGTAGTCCGGGTGGCACGGCCCTAAAATTCAGCGCCCTGGAAAATTGTTGGAGTGGGCAGGTGTAGGGGGCCTTCAGCGACTTTCAGGTCCCAATGGCCAACCACACTACGACCACTTTGGTACCTACTCTTCTCTGCCCAAGTGGAAGGTCAGTCCGGGGGCGGCTTGAATTCCACGGCACCTCAATGAACTGCAGATTACGAAGGAAAAAGAAAAAAAAGAGAGTGAAGGAAAAAAGAAGTGAAGAGAGAATGGTGAAGCAAAGAGCAGAAGGAGCAACACGATTCACAGCCACTTCCTATCAATTACTTCACTTGTCACAGTCGTCTGTGGTAAGTTAGGTAGGTTAGTGTCAATTGCCTCACCTTTCCTACCTATGTACGCTCCGAACTATTCACATGCATACCTGCCACCTGCCACCCGTCCATCCCAACAGACAGGAAAGTTCCCCCGACACGAAAAAGAAAACAAAAAGTCACAACTCCAGTTCTGGTACATATATCACCTTAATAACATCACCAAAAAAAAAAGAGAAATAATATTTCAAAAAGAAATTTTGAACTCTGTAAGCTCTCGTTGGTAATATGCCCACAGCCAGAATCGAACTGACGACCTCATCATTACTAGTGATGCGCTCTACCACTGAGCCATGCGGGCTTGATTGGATGGTTGTTATCTTGGCTTTTGCAGCGTGACATTATATATTTGGCTTCGTCCACCCACTGGCTGGGGTTTAGAGCGCAAACTCCCCATCTGACACAACATTTCACAACGACGTGGACCGCGATATCCGAATGTTTTCTTTGTGTTATCGGAAAGTTATCAGATACCGTGATCAGGAGTGGATACTAGTAGGAAGTAAAGGGAAGGAAGAAAAGAGAGAAAAAATGAAAAAAAAAAAAAAATCAAAAATTTGAAAAAAAAATAAAAAAAAAAGGGTGAAAGTTGTGCTTCTCCCAGCGAGGAACATCCGATGTTGAAAAGGTAAAATGACACCTGGTATGAGCGAGCCAACACAGTTTAGCAATGGCGCAAAGATAAATACTGGAGTTTGTGGGACATCAATCCTGCAAAAACACAACATAGCAAGGTTCACTTTGCCAAACGGTATCTATCTACCAGCTCAATCCCAAGGCCCGAATCCCATCATTGATATTGATATTGAACATGACTAGACCGTGAAGCCAATGAGTGGGACCCACCAAATACCAGACAAAGGGAAAATGGTGACACCCAGCATAAAATTCATGGCCTGTCCAATCATTCATATCCCTTCTAGCTCGCCAAATACCCATGCACAATAAAATCTTCCACCCCATTCCGCCTCCTATCACTTCCCCCTGATTACCTGCCAGCACCTCCCGGGCCAGTCCCGTTCATATCCTCCTTGCTCTCCGTAAACATGCTCCGTCTCGGACTACTTGTCGCCCCAGCACCTCCAGCGACTCCCGGGCCAATACCTGCCGTTGGCGGTGGCTGTGGCCTAACGCTCATGTAATCCTCGCTTCCCTCCGTTAACCCTGCCGTAGGCGGCGATATCGGCTGCGGCGATCCCACTGATAGCGTACCGCCCATAGCGGACGTTGCGGA
Organism: Neurospora crassa OR74A; assembly: GCF_000182925.2. Taxonomy (NCBI): domain Eukaryota; kingdom Fungi; phylum Ascomycota; class Sordariomycetes; order Sordariales; family Sordariaceae; genus Neurospora; species Neurospora crassa. The sequence goes on from NC_026504.1 coordinate 5,129,870, forward strand.
CTGGGGGGTAGGGAGGTGGTCGGGCGCCTGTTGCCCACCCTGCTGATCGATGGCATGTTCCTCCGGGACAGAGCTGGGGGCTGGGCCGTTGCTGAAGCGGTGGCCACTCTTGACGTTGGATGGGTGCTGTCCGTTGTTGAGAGACGTTTGTCCCGAGGTCATGGAGCTCACGGTTGCGTCGCTGATCTGTCGGAGATGTGTCTTATCGCGCTCGCTGACATTGGAGACGTCCGAGAGGGCAAAGCCACGGGTCGCTGTTGTGGTGGTTGGTGAAACCGTGGGTGAAGGCGTGTCTCTGTTAGCGGACGCAGCCTCGGATGGAACACTGCCCATCAGCTCCGAGTCGGGACGGAAGTTGGTTGGGGCACCATCGATGCCTTGCATATGCGGTGGCAGAGAGGAGGCAACGCCAGTGGATGAGCGGGTGTGGTTGCTCGCGTGGTCCATCTGGTGTGTCCCTCCCGTGTAGTATGAGGGGTTGTTGAGAGAGCCATGTCCGACTGTGTTGATTCGACCGACGCTCGAATGGCGATTCAAGACATCAATGTGACTCAAGCTAGTGTCGTGAAGTTCGGCGCGAGGCGAGGTATCTGTGTGACCAAGCGTTAGCAGGTGTATTTCAAGGTCATGATGGGTTACTCTCACCCATCAACTCCGCTGGAGCTGGCGGCGGCGTGATTTGTGTGTCCATAGCCTCAGCAATTGGGGGCGGCGGCATAGGTGATCCTGTGCTTTCCATATCCTGCATAGGACTGGGGCTGTGAGGGATCGTGCTGAGTTCATCCGAGGTCGTGACGGTAGGGGCTTTTTCAGTGACGTGTTGCTGCTGACCGCGCATCCAGGACATGATTCGGTAGCCATTAGTGTCTTCAGTTTCGGGTACACTGGTGCCAGCCCTCAATAACCTGCGGCGCCTCCAGAGGAGAACCAGGACAGCGATTATAGTCAAGAGCATCAGCCCTAGCACCACACCAAGCACGGGAGGGAGCCAGGATGGTACACCCCCTGATCTTTTCTTATGTGGATCACTACTCCCGGGATTCGTGTTGTTTACTGGCGCTTCAGACACATACGGGTACCATGTCGCGATCTTGGTCGGATACTTGGTGTCAAAGACTTTTCCCAGATCTGCTGCAGCCCAGCCATTACTCGGCGCGCGTGCGGTTGCACCGCCTGTAGCAGAACCACCGATCTTCTTTTGGATGGCCTCAGGAACACCATAGGACCAGTGCTTAGCAGGGTCGTATCCAGAAAGCCATGTTCCGGATGTCAAGTTGAACACTCGAACAAGCTCAATGACACAATCTGGAGGCCCATCTTCGGGCGCACTTGTATACCCCCCCATAACAAACATCTGGTCAGGATAAGGCATGAAACACTTGTGTCCAGCCCTACCGTTGGACGTACTTGACGTGATCTTCGTCCAGGTAAAAGATGGCACGGAAAGCACCCAGACATCGTCATTAAAGTCGTCGGTCTCCTTGAGTCCCTTGTAGCCGCCGTAATAATAGATGTTGAAGCTTGATTGATCTTCAGCAGGTGCTACCACGGCACAGCCGCGAGTCAGTTGTCCAGGATTGTCGCCTGTCGTCGGCTGGCTGTACCATCGGTCGTTCGCGACATCGTATACATCGATTGTAGTCATGAATGTGGGACTTATTGCCTTCTGTCTGCCAGTTAGAGTCGGTGCAACGTGTGCAGATGAGCGGGTTACTTACGCTTTCGGTCTCGTTTTCTGAGGTCCCAGAAACTATACTTATGAAATCAGGGAAAACGACGCCTCCGAGAACGACGAGAATGCCCTTGGCACCAACGGGAACCCAGACCAACTCAGGGTTCGCTCGGCCAGAGATTCCGGGGGGGAGCGTGCTGTTTTTCCACTTTTCGTTCTGTTGCTCCTTCATGTCCAATGTAATCAAAGAATCGACTATCCGAGTAGGCGATGTTGAGCGGTTGGCTGATGCGGTGTAAATTGGGCCTTTCGATTCTGTTTGGACTCCCGAAAAGTACCACGCCAGATTCTCAGATGGCGCGCTTGCCGCACCTCCAAAAGCAATGTAGCGAGTGACGTTCGTGCTATCAGTCTCCAGACTGCTTTTGAAAAGGCCTGGGGCAAATCCTGGCTTTTCTGTGCCGTACTGATACTTCCTGTAGCCAGAAACTAGGTCTTTCGCGGGCTCCGTGTTGAAGGCGGCGGTTTTCCGGAGGAGGCCCCCATAGGCAAACCATTCAGCGTCGTTTGCCAACAAAGCCCCATCAATGTAGTTTGGGTCGTTGTTGTTGACTACACTTCCGGACGGAGCTTTAGGAATAATATCGAACTTTGCGGTAACATTGTCTTTGGTTTCGAATGACTTGCTGAGATTAAGGGCGAAGATACGACCATACGGATTGTCTGTGAACTTTTAGCATAAGCGTACAGTTACGAAAAGGTTTTTGACCAGCTTACCATCGGAGATCAAAGCCCCGGGAGTCCCATCAGCCATACCTGGAATCCACCATGTCCTCCCACCATCCATGTAGATAGTGTCTCGGATGATGGCAGCTAGGTTCTTTTTAGCAAAGTCTTTTACCAGTGAGCATGATCAACACGAACCTCTTGGCTGTTCCCAGTAGCATAGCGTGGTGCTGACTTGACCCTCCTCCCAGACCGACTGGGCCTGAACAGAGAAGAAATAAGGGGCGAGGGCCAGTGCGGCCAAAACGCTGAAGCCCATGATGCTTGAACACCAACTAGAAACTGCCAGTCGTAGACGATGTTGATGGAAGGGACAGATAAAATTGCTGGCTGATGCGCTTGCTTGAAGGCACCAGGGTACGATAAAGCCGTTGATGAACGTCACCAAGAATCCATATATGTGATGCCCCAATAGGTCGAAGGGGGTCGTGGCAGAGGGACACAAAAGTGTTCTATTGGGCGGGTTAGCGAAAAGAAAAATAGACCATTGCCACTGCATCGCTTAGGCAGAGAGGAAGGTGCCAGAGAAAGCCGAATGTCGATAAAGCGGAGTGGAAATGCCCAGTATCGGATATCGTGATATGCAAAATGTGAAGTGAGCTTACCAGCACCTGGATCCCCAACCCCGCACAACGGCAACAACCAATTGTGTGGTGCTCAAAGGCCGTGGCAAAACCGAAGAGCAGCCACGAGCTGGAGTATAATAGGAGTGTGGTTTATCCAAGAAGGTGGATTTCTGCAACAGACGTCTCGCGAGAGAGGCTAGAGCGAGAAGTGACTGTACGGGTGTGGGAGTACGTCGAAGTGTATACGGCCTCGTCGACGACTGACGAGATGTGCTCCCTGCAACTTGCCAGTCAGCGACCTTGAGCAGAGTTGTGGCGAGGTAAAGGGTGGGTGGTGCAGAGTTCTGCACGGAATCTAGCACCCCGGCACGCCTTGTACACTGAGGAGTTTCTTATTGGTAGGGGCGGCGAGGAGAAGCGAATGGTAGCTAGTCTCGGAAGAGTCTGGATGACAGGCCCAGGCAAAGTCGGGGTGTAAGTCAACGTTCCAGATGGTCCCACCCTAACCAGCAGCAAGTTAAGTTACCCATACTTAGCTTATTCCCACAAAGAACAAGGGAGGGTAGGTAGGCGGGTTCCCGTCTTCTTCCAAGACCCTTCTAAGGATGGCCTCAGCCTTGTTACCGGCGATTGATCCGAGTATATGTAGGGTTGCTGGGGTGGATCAGGTCTGCATATGTACCCGGACGGCGCACTGCAAAGTCAATGACTAGGTAGGGTATATCTGGGATCCTGATGGATATTATCATGGGATCGACGTGGTCGTCTTTTGCGATGGAGGTATTAATAAGTAGCAGGTAGTGGTAGACAACTTGACACCAGCATCAGGCACCCATGGTAGTAGCCCTAGGAGCTACCTAGCCAAGACCGAGACTCCGCCAAGGCACCGCCAAGCATTTCCATTGCCAACGAATCGAGGTGGAGGGGGTTCGGCTTCTGTTTGTTCGTTGTCCGTCCCATCTTTGAGAGTTGAAGCAGCCAACGGAGACGAGAACATGATAACATGTCTTTTTATTTTATTTTTATTTTTAATTTTTTTTTGGGTTGGGCTTGCTGGAGCTTCTCTTTGTCTTGTCCATTGCATGCTGTCCCAGTACAATGGGGGAAAGTATGACAGAAACCTGTTCACCATCAGATGCACAACAAGCGGTGGTGGCTTGCGACAAAGTGACCGTATTCCCACTTGGCGCAACGTCGAGTCCTGCCGTAGACTGGATGGAACAGGTGATACCACCTACCGACAGGGAGGCAATCTCTAGACTTGAATAGTGTGTGCTCACTTACGTAGTGGCTGGCGTACCTGCTGAGGAAGCAAACAAACACAACGCCCCGGCAATACGGTCGAGCCGAACCGGATTCCAGAACTTCGTGTGAGACAGGATGGCGGGAGTGGCCGCAAGGTTTGCTTCCACTATCGTTTGGACAGACGGACGCGTAAGAACAAAGTGAGCTGCTGTTGGCAGCATCTCTACATTGGGTGCGTCGCCTCTCTGTCGCCATCGCTATCCATCGTCCTCATGGCGTTTGGCGTCTCGAACTCACCAGACATCACATCGCTGCCGATCACGATGGTTTGTGTGAATGGTGAAGAGTGCCGAAACGAGGTGCAATCATGATTAGCCGCCATCGACATAAAATGCATGATGCTGGGTTGCACTTTCATGTTGATGCATCGCTCCAAAAGACGAGACCGGAAAGTGTGAATACGGGATTCGGAAGGAACCCGTGTGGTGGGAGTTCGTTGCTGCCAATTTGCATCTGCAGTGAGTGGAGGTGTGCAGCAGATACGACGGCGCCTTCCCATAACAGGCATCTACCGCTCACCTTCACCACCGCAATTCACTGCACCGCGAAGTGGACTGTGGTTAGTTGTGGAAAGTGTGATCCCATCGTAATCGGTACCTGCTTCCACTTTCCGGTGTTACCTACATATCTGCAATTGTGAAGGAACCAAACCTCAACGCATGGCCGAACTTTCCCGGAGTAAGCTGACACGGGCCCGGACGAAGAGGTTGTGAAAAAGTCTTGAGAAAGATACCTACTTAGCGAGCCTTCTCTCCCTTGATCCCGCCTTTTCCCATCATGAGGTCCACCAAAACGAAGACTTCCTTTGTATGTCGTGGCGGAAATTGGAGCCTCAATTCCATCGTCGGCCAAACATTCCCTTCTCTTTATCCTAGATTAGAGGGAGGAGGACTCGTAACCGCAGGCCTGCAATTCCCCTGCCATGAAGAGACAAAGAAGCGACGATTATAGAATAGCGTCGAGGGGATTGTTGGAGGCGGCGGATTCACGACTCACTGCTGGAATTTCAGCTGTCAAAATCTTCTTGTTGCGCAAAAAGCAGGACAATGTTGGCGTGGTGGGAAGCCGCGTTCGAAGCTATTGCCAGATCAGGCGTCGTTCCTTTGGTGCTTCTTCGCGCTCACTCACAGCCGATCAAGGGTTCACTCTTAAGGCTACGCTAGGCCGGGGCGGGGAAAGCGGAGATTCCCATAAATTGAACCAATCAGACAACGCCATGTTTGGTGAGAAGACTAGAGGTAGGTACGTCTATTAGTACACCCACCTGCGTGCAGTAAACGTTGCAGGGGGGGCAGCTGTTCCTTCTTTCCATCTGTTTTCCTGTCATTCTCACCACTTCAGTTCTCTCTTTCTCTTTTTTTTTTTTTTTTTTTTTTTTTTCCCAACCTGACTGTCCTCTCTTCAGTTCCGAGTTCATCCTCCCCCAGATGCCGTCATCAATCATCGCTCATCACCTCCCCTTTGCTCTCCCTTGATTTAACCCACCTCTGGTTCGCTTGCTACCATACACTACACGGTTGCGCTGTGATTATCCCGACAGTACATATCATATCTTCGCAAGTCAGGTAATCTCCCGCATGCTGCTAGGGTTACAGTGCCAACAGAGATCGTACCATGTCCCTTTGCATTCCGACTTCTTTCTGCTCTGGTTGCCGGTCCAGGCACTTGTCGCATTGGCTCAGCCGGTACCTGGCATTGCTGTACAGACTCCGGCAACGGATTTGCTTTCCAGCACGTGTCTAACCGGCTTATTAGCACTTCATGAGTTGTTGCACAATAAGAACGATATAATGCCGTCCGTTATTTTCACCTTATATTGACACTGACTAGCACCTTTTCCTGGACAACGTGCTTGAACCAGCCCACCATCTCACCCTCCCGTCATGCAGGGTGGCTCAAGCCGGACGCCGTGGTTGGGACGTGTCTGCAGTGCGGACGTGTTCAAGGTGGCCAACTTGTTCGCGACCAATAGCCAGTCAACATCGCCAGATGGCCTCACAGCAGTCAGCAATACTGGCCCTGGGGAAAACATGAAAAAAATAAAAAAAAAAAGATGAATGAAGTGAGAGAGTGAGAAAGAGAAAAAGAGGGGTTTCGGCCATCATTGCAGTCTTTGGCTTTTGGTGTGGTTACAGTCTCCCACGTCCTTACCTTCGTACTCACTGATATGGTTCCCCTAGACATCACCCGTCCTGATTCAGAATAGAGTACCGTGCTACCGGCCCGGAGACACCTGTACACACCACGGTAAAACCCCCATGAAGTGGCGGGTGAACTCGACCCCAAAACACCTGCAGTTCCCAGAACTGGTTGTGTAGCCGCAAATTGTGTGTTCCTACTTCTTGTCTCGTTATGGAATTCGCCTTGCCTTTTTGTCGTCAGTTCCCCCCCTGGTCGACTGCTCCCCTCGGCGGGCTATCCGTCCGTCCCTGGCGCCCCCTCGCAACGTTGGGTTTGCTTGGCTCGATAATCGTTGCCCCCAGACTCGGACATCCTCAGTGCCCCAGCCTGCCGTCTTGCACAGTCGCACAAGCCCCGATCTTTTCTCGTTTTCTTTCTTATCACTTCTTCCGTCCTCTGGCATCATCGCCCGAGCTCGTGGCTTGTGCCTCCCTTTTTACCAGCCTCCAATTCACCTTTGCGCTAACAAACAAACCCAATGGTCGAAGTCAGGTCAGCTAGCCCACCTTGGATGTAACCAAGCACGATCATGGTGAAGGCAGCAATTATTGGACTTCTCACTTGCTGCGCCTCTGCCGTGTTGTCAAATCATCAATTGGGGCTCCAACGAGATCCTCACACTCAGCCAGATCAGTGATCGCCAGACCTGGCTTTCGTGAAATCTCCATTCTGCCTACATGTCTGTCCGGCAAGAGCCTGGTCCCTAGGTTGATGCCGAGAACGATTACCATGGATAGGGCCGACCGGGTTAGTCTAGGCCCATTTTAATGTTCAGTCGGTGGTGGTGCCGGTGGGATGTGGCCATGCATTTCCGCGAGTACGCCGTGGGGAAACAAGAAAACACAGTGGAGCAGGGGAGCACCCAGCTCGGAACTCTTGAGACCTTTCACTCCCACTTTTGCCCGTCGGTCCACTCGTCCACCATGAGGCTTGCAGCGTATACTCTTGGTAGTACCATGCAGTTGTGTTGTCAGCTTTTTCGATTACCATTTTCTTCTTTTTTGACGCTTATCTGTCAGCCCCTAGGTGCCTGATCCAAAAGCAGAGGACCATGATTCAACGGGTTGAAAATGAACATCCAGAAAATCAAGTAAGCCGGCCCTAGCTTTCCCTCATGCTGGCACCGTTGGAGCTAAACCGCACCACATCACACCAAAGACATGAGATGGGATAGGATGGATTGCTCTGCAGATGAAGGTGATGCCTGTCGAATATTCCTTTCACGCCATTGGTTCACCTAATTTGGGCTTACCCAAAAGGTTGTCCGGTCCCCCCATCTGCCAGGGCCTTTTGGTTTCCACCAGCCTTATATCATCGGCCAGTGCCACTGCCGCACCCCCATCTTCGTCGTTCATGTTTCTACGTCAAGTCATCGGCGCAGGCTTCACCCGTTGCGACAGCTTCACACTCGTTTTCCTTCCGGAGACTCGACCTCACTCGTTGGCTTGCTAAACCTATGCAGCTTGGCTTGACGGTCTCTTTCAGGCAGAATGCTTGTCACGAGGGTTTTGGGCACGCTCGGAGCGCTGGCCCTGACTCAGTTCGTCTCCGCTACCGAAAGGCCTTTTTACCCCATGACCAATACCACGGGGGTTTCGAGCGCTGCTCCTGTCACGTCTCTTGCGCCCAGTGGTCATAATACCGATACGGGGTTTTGCACAAAATATTGGCACGACTGTCGCAAATGCGTCGAGCCGGTTGTGTAAGTGAAGAATCCATTAACATGCTGCTCAGTCCATGACTAACAGTTGATAGGATTACAACCACGGTTCAGTATGTTGTTTTTCCTTCTTCGTATGGGAGTAATCATCAGTCTAACAGCAGACCAGTGAAACCAAGCCCGCCTCTACAGTGACAGTTACATGTACAGAATCGGTAAGTCATCACCACTGCAGCGAGTTTCAAATAGCACCAGATACATATTTCATTGTACTCTGCTAGCTTCTGTATGAAGTTACGGATTACCCAGAAATCGCAAAGAAACTCTATCTTCTATTTAAGAGGACCGCCAGTCTGCTTGGTCTCCGGTAGATTCTGGCAATCAACTACGTTTATCGCTAACTTGGATTGCAGTACACCGAAACGGTTACGGCAAAGGAGACAGTCATCTCCACTGGTGTCGTAACGGCAACAGTGGTAGAGACAGTCATTCATACCTCAACCGTCGAAGAAACCGAATATGTACGGCTGTTTTATCTGTTTCTTCCTCGCCGGTCTAGCATGCTGATTGGTTTTTTCAGCTCCCAACCACCGTCCTTGATACCAAAACTCTTACTGACACGGCCATCGTGACCTCTGGATACACGGAGACCGAGACTGACTGCGAGACCATCACCGCAACTACAATCTATACAACAGTAAGTTCTTACATAATCGAGAATCCATCAGTTTCTTGTAACTAATTGCCTTGCAGAGCTACCCAGTCACTACAACAGTGAGCATTTGCAATGGGGAGGATCACTCTTCGTATTGTGTTGTCAGCACGACGACTACATGGAAGACAACCACCGAGACATCGATTGTCGAGACAACGGTCCAAGTCGCAGTCCCGACAACAGTCCCGACAACAGTTCCAACAACAGTCCCAACAACAGTCCCAACAACAGTCCCAACAACCGTTTACATCCCCACGACAGAGGTAGAAACTAAGACGATCGTTTACACTACAGCAATCTCTGTCCCATACACTGTGATTGATAGCACAACACTCTGGTCCACCCTTGAAACGACTTATACAAGCATCCATGTAAGTTTTTGCTCCTTTGAAATTAAGATACAAAGGCATGCTGTTAACTAACACTCGCTCCAGACCATTGAGAAGACAACGACTGACTATGTTGAGGTGATTTGTACCACGACGACCACGGAAATCAGTTCCTACCCGGTTACCGTGACTGGCACCAAGACGATATGGACGACCGATTACTACACAATCACGGACATTTACACCACATTGGTTCCAACCACGACAACGGAAGTTGTAACCACCACCGATGTTGTCCTCAGCACTGTTGTTAGTGCTACGACGGAAACCACAACCTTCACCACGGTAACTTCGTATCCGGTGACCGTTACCGATAGTACTACTTTTTACACAACCAAGACGGCCGTAGTCACTTCTGTTGTTGTCAGCTCTTTCACGTCTGTTCAGACTGTTACCGATCACACGACGGCAACCGAGGTTTTCACTACAACCGCGACTGTAATTCCGCCTCCCATCATAACAACTGTTTCCGGCACTCTCACCACCATTACACTTCCCCCAACAATTGTTACACAGACTCTGGATCATACTGTCACTCAGACTGAACACATGGTTTCTACTCTGACGCTCCCAGGAACAACGACGGTGACCACCTTCACATCAGTTGCACCCGCGACCACCACCACGTTGATACGTGATGGAACCACAGTCATTACCACGCTGCCGGCTTCTACGGCGACGAGTACGACGACTTTTTCCGTACCTCCTCAAACTATTACGCAGACAATTACCAAACCACCCTCAACAATTACTATTGCCACGACCGTCTCTAAGACGATCACGACTTGCCATCCCACGGACACTGTCGCCCCCGCTCTTCAACAGGCATACGATCCAAAATCTGATCTCACATGGGGTTGCAAACCTGGGTTCGTTTGCGATAAGCCTAAACCAGACAGTTGCAACTTGTGGGTCGATGCGCCGTCCGATGATTATCGGTGCGAACCGCAGTGGTGTAAGCCAGCTCGTCCGTTTCCCAATGTGACCTGGCCTGAGAACGAAACTGGATATTACCCGCCAACTGAAGGGTATTTCTACCTCGATCCCAATGTGTTCGGTTTGAGCGACGATATCTTTGAGGAGCATCTTGTGATTGTCGAGGTTGGCGGTGTCACGTCAACCATTACCACCGGTAATTGGGGTGTCCAAACCAACCTAACATGGCCTCCGCCGCGCCCGACATCGGCCACAAACTCGACTTCGACCACTTTGCCTTCAGTGGGATACATATATAAGCGCGACCGTTTCTCGAAGCGGGCAGACACCCCACATCCTGCTGTCTGTTTTGATCAATGTAATGACGCCTACCTTGAAGCCCAGCAAGTCGGTAAATCACCGGCTCTGTGCGCCGCCGGCTCACCTTTCAAAGAATATTACGACTTCTGCCAATCTTGTGTTAATGCGAAGCCGGAAAGTAAGGCCAAAAGAGACGTCAAGGCGTACCTCGAGCCTAAATATGCTCAATTTATCAACTACTGCGACGAACAAGCCCCTTCACCTGCCCCATCCAGCATACCCCCACAGCCGGTCCAGTCTAACACTCCTACGATCTCCACGACTTCGCAGCAGGCACCTAACTCGAACACTGAGCCCGTACCCATCTCAACTTCGTCTTCTCGGCCAGCCTCGGAGCCTTCTACCACGACTACATCTGGCGTTCCCCCTACGTCCTCAAGCTCTTCTGCTCAACCATCAACAAGTGAGCCAAGTTCGTCTTCTAAACCGGCCTTGCCTTCGTCTTTGCCCCCGGTTATTCTTCCCTCGTCGAAGCTGGTGATCACTTCCGCTTCCTCTGCTGTCCCGCCACCCTCTTCCTCTTCCACGGCGGTGGCAGTATCCTCTGAGCCTGCGGTCGTTTCGTCAGCTCAAGCTTCCTCTCAGCCGCCGGTTTCTTCATCTGCGCCGGTGGCTGTCTCATCTTCTTCGGCGCCGGTTGTTTTGTGTTCTTCAGAAGTCCTAACCTCCTCGTCTTCAGCGTCGAGCACGACGGTCTCTGAAGCTTCCTCAACAGTCTCGACCGCGTCATCTTCATTGGCTGAATCATTGACTTCGTCCGCATCGTCATCCTCAACGGCATCATCCAGCTCAGTTGAATCGTCATCATCCTTTACCACCAAATCGTCTGCGGTTGGGGTGTCGTCGACCACCGCTATTCCCACCAGACCTGTGTCCGTTCCGTCGTCTTCCTCATTGGCTTCGTCGTCTTCCCCATCGGCTTCGTCGCTGCCCTCGGTTTCAAGCATCGAGCCATCGATCACCGCATCCGTCAGCGGCACGATTAGCGCTAGTAGCACAGGCATCACCACCTCGACCGCCCCACCGTCAAGCATCTCCGACCCCGTTACTTCAGCGGGCAGTGTCGCTCAGTCGCCATCGATAGCGGCTTTATTGGCTACCATCTTGGCAGCCATCCTTTTCTTGTAAATTTGCTGATTGACGAACGGGGAAGTTCTTCGGTTTGACTTCCTGTTCAACCCTTTTAATACTTGCCCATTTGGGTCAGCCTGGATGAGATGGGTTGATCGGCTTCGTTACGGAGGTTTGGTCAAAGTGGGAGGCACGTTCTAGTGTTTAATCTGCTGCAAGAAAGACGAGTTGTGGTTCGTGGATGAGTTTGTGGTCCCGGGATGTTTGTTACAGAAATACGTCGCTTCTTCACTCATGGTGTTACGCATCAACAAACTCCTTCGGGAGGTAAACAAGCGGAGTCGGGGCATGTATATGCTTATATTCCATTGTGCGGATGAGCGGAAACAGATGCAAATGTTGCCGTGGCCACAGCGGAAGTATGCAGCGTCATAGCTAGCTGTAGGAGGGCCAATGACTAATGGACAAGAAAAGGAAGAGAAGGAAACAATTCAATGATGGATGAGGGACTTTACGAATTCACGACACTCATTTATATGACGGTACATAACGTGGCATGAAGCGGGAGAAAGGCGAACGAAGCATATTGATTGATACCCATGTTACTCACAGATATACACTCTTTTGGGATAATAGACATAGACATAGTTGGGGATGGTGGAAAATTTTGGAAGGCATATGAATCCCATGTCATCGTCGACGTGTATTTTCAAGTGATTGAAAGAATGGCGTTATATTTGCATCTGGGTACACTATCTTCCACTATTTGAACCCAGACGACGAAAAGCAGCTAAACCAAGATAACTCAAAAATCAAATGAGGGTGTGTTCGTGTTTCCCGGGAAATGGCTTCTGAAATGAATGTGGGGGATATGGTCCGTGTGTGCGGCAGTCTCGATCAGATGCTGGAACTCGACCTCAGTTCCATGCTCCGGAGTTTATACTACTCGGGCAAGCGCTACTACTTGCAATGGGCCGTTGGGCCTTCACAACCGTTGGCGCAGGTGCTGAGAACGTTGACTCCACCGCTCACGCACTGGTACAAGGCATTGGGGTCAAGTACGCCGCCCCAGCCAGCGGGATCTAGTGTAAAGCGGCGTATTAGCTGTCTTGTCTCTGCCGCCACAGACGGAACTGCGTTGCCTTTTGCGAATCAACGAAGATTATACGAACCTTGGGCGATCAGGTACCATCCACAGTAGTTGTAAGGCGGAGTGCAGGTCCAGGCTGCAGCGGCGGCTTCCGAACGCTGCTTAACAGAGCCGCCGGAACTGCTGGCGAGGACCAGAGGGGTGGCAGTGAGGGCGACAGCAAGAGCAAAGCGCATGGTGGGTGGTTGGTGTTGCCGAAGCTGAGAGGGTCTTTATAGAGGTATGTAGAGGTAGGTGTGAGATGTTCGTGGTGTGCTTTGATGAGGGCTGGAATGGTGCTTGAGTCTAAGGTTCGACATATCACTGATCTAGAGCCGTCTGGGCTTTATATAACTTTAGCCTTCTATGTAGTACATAGAGGTAGAGGTAGGTAGGTAAATGATATTATACCGCCAAATCGACAGATCGTACCTAGGTACCATCGGGGTTTAGTTTCCCTAGAGGTAGGTCATCTCACTCGTTGAAACCTACAGATAAAATCGTGTAATCGTATTCCTCGACTCTGACAAGACAGCTGATTGAACTGCTAGGTAATTGTAATTGATGTCGTACAGCTGCTGGCTATATACCTAGGTAGGCTGGTGGTGTGAATCTGGGTATGGTGTTACGCTTACGTCTCGGCATCGGCCGATGTTTTTCGCGCGCACGTACTGGGAGAACTCGGTGCCCGGCTGAAATTTGTCATGGTAATACCGTAGCGTAGGTATTGATGACTGACCGGTAGTGGGCTCTACGTGGGAATAATGTAGAGGTAGTCGTCCGGTGCTGTATGTGAGTCTCTATCTGAACCGACAGAGGCTGGTCTAGACCGTTGGTCCATGATGAAGCTATTCACATGACTATTTTCGTCTAAAGGTATACCAAGACCTGATCATCTAACTAGAGGTATGTAAGATGCTTACCAGCATGAGCCAAAGTAGCGCAACCCGGTCCTGTCTAGGTAGGTAATTTATCGAGTGTCTAGGTAGACTCGATGCTGTGGAAGGGTCTTGTGAACAGACCCTTGCTGGACATCTATTAGCACTAAAGTAAGCAGAAAAAGCACAAGTCGAACATACGATTGACTTACGGCGGATCAGAGGATATGTCTAGAGATGCGCGTGAGAGTTTACTCTAGAGGCGGCGATTAGACCGGAGTCAATAGAGCCTTATTGCGAGTCAGATTGCTATAAACGCGCACCAGCGCGAGTGTCGTTACTTGAATAGACCGGTTTTGTACAATGTCCGAGACAATATCATCTCTTGCTTCAGATTCTCTGCACTGCATCAAAATTGTTGAAAAGAGCGACATATGTGCTGGCCAGGCGTCTTCGATTCAGTAGAGGTAATCGGGGTCAAACGCTATACTCTGCGGGTGTGTCACCGTATATCACCGTGTGTCTATTATTTATATGTGCTTATGTTTGTCATATAGCGTGTAGTACGGCGCAATTTGTAGAGGAGCTAGTAAGTTTTGATGCAATGATAGGTATCAATGGTGACTCGGTATCTGATCTCTCTGGCTCCTTTTCCCTTTCTCCTGTCACTCTTTAATCCTTCCTTCATTTAACTGCACTTACAAGTGTAGGTCAGGCTCTTCAGGAAGCCCTGGGCGAATTTCCACGTCGCTAGGAAGTTCATGATGCCATTCCGCATCTGATGCTCCCTGGAATTAAATACTGAATGACTGATGTCGACCAGCGAATCCCAAGTGCTGTATTGTATGTTTTTTGGTGTTTTGATTGTTGCTTATCTTATCCTGATCTCCTTATCGGCTTTATAAGTCACCGTGGTTGGCTTCCTGTTTGGGAAAGGCCGAACATAAGAACACACTACGGTCACTCGGAGTCAAACGGTTAGTGGGTGAGGGTAAACGTTTTGTGCCACCAGTGAACGATTTCTCTCTGAACATGCTATATGTCCGTTGTCCTTTTTTTTTTTTTTTTTTTTCTTTTTTTTTTTTTTTTTTTTCCAACTTTGAAAACGAAGATCTTCCACCCGGCCGTCCGAACAAAGATTGTGTGGGAGATGATACAACAAAAAGTCAAACAGGTGCTACATTTGATATCAAAACCCGCTGCCTAGATGGACCTTGGATACAACCAACAACACCCCGAGATTGTGCCGTATCATTCATTACCCTATCACATGGTAAGCAAAGTGTTGCCGTAGGTTGCAGGTGATACTGTGCCTGAAAGGGCTTGCTCGGCACGGCCCGTATGCAACCAACTCCCCGCTGGCCGCTGCCCTTGGTTCCACTCAAGCGGGGCCGAAGCAGTCATCGGCTCATGGCCAGAACACAAATACCACCATCCATCCATCCTCCTCCTACATCCATCACACAGCCTGCCTTCCAACGTCGGAGACACACATGTCCAACTCGCCACTATTGTCCAGCTTTCAAGGGTCCTCTTCATTTTTTTCACCTGACAAAGTTCCTCTCTCAATTCTCCTTTCGCAACTCTACGACGACACGGTAGCTGCATACTGTACCCTATGTCTACCGCACTCTCCATCCTGCAAGATGCCCTGGCCAAGGAGCTGGATTCCCTGAGTGACCCGGAGGACTGGTCCGAATTCGGCCTCATGGATGTCGAGGAAGACACATCAACACCGGAGGAGGTCTCAGCGCTGCGCGAGTTCGTACAGGCCTACAATACCCCAAACGCCCTGGACGCAGAGGAGACAGCTCGCAAGCTCATGTCGCTGAATGAGGACCGCGTACCATGCGATGGTGACTTCGACAAGGGCTGGCGAATTTCCTGGCTGCTATATGAAGTTGGCATCCAGATGGCACAATATCAAGTCGCTATCCTGGTAGTTGCCGACGCCATTATGGCCCTTCCCCGCTTAGATGCGACACCTGAGCAGGAAGTCCGGTTCGGGAAGGAGAAGTTGGAGCGGTGGAGGAAATTGGAAGTCTTTTGGTATGACTGCTGGAGCGAGAGATGGGATAGTATGTATTACAATACACCGTGGCAATGCCCGTTAGTTGATTAACAAAGTGGGACAGGGTATAACGCGTTTCGATACAGTACTGCATCTGGCGCATACATCTGTGCGAATGCATGGGTGGCCCGTCATCTTGTGCTACACCCCCCCGACATTTACTACACCTCTGAGCTAAGTTTAGCCTTCAGCCGGATGATGTTGGCCCTTGAGAAAGATCAGTGGAACTATCCTTATGTGCGAGAAGATGGTGATGCCACCTTCCGCTCGCCCAAAGACTGGACTATCACCATGCTTAACACCGACGTTCACGCCTTGGTCCCATTCTTGGTGATAGCAGGAGACATAATGTACCGATATACCGACAGAGAGATGATAGCGCGGAGGTTCGCAGAGGCAGGTCAAGAAAACCATGTGCACAACACAAGGGAGTTTTGGCAGCGATTCAGTACAAACCGTTCCGAAAGATCCTTGTGGAAGGCAGAGAAGAAAGTCGACCAACATGAATGGCTGACGCGAGAGAGGTGGGCTTTTTGGAAGAAAAGATTGGTATGGATTTCAGAGCAGACCGAGCTCTTACAGCGGACTCGGGACGAGGCGATCATGCTTGTGCAGCTGATGACGGAGATCGAGGGTCGTGGGGCGTAAACACCAAGAAACGCATCACGCTACAACGGGGCCACGGAGACACAGTCAACGCCAATGAACACAACGCATTATTGCCTTCCCCTTGAAACTGTTGCCTTGTCACTGTCAGCCTTGCAGGGCAGGTAGCAAAAGTATCTTGGATTCTACAACCCAAACAAGTAAGACCGCCTTGCTGAACACTTATGATACCCGACATGTATGCGCGAACAAAATTCACTTCAACACTCACAGCCAGTAGTGGCGGAAAGTGACATGTTCCGGTCAGAATTTGCCGTCACAACACTACCTACCTACTTTGGAATGGTCTATTCTCTCTCCCCTGGTCAAAATTCACCCGGACATGCGACTCGGGACTGTCCGACGCGCATGTCACAGACAAGCAGATTTTGTCCAAGCGGATTCGACTGTGGCCTAGATTATATCCGTCCAATGCAGGTACCCATTGCACCATCTACTCCCCACACTAATTGAATGGCATCGCAAGCGTGGCCTCGCCCGGGCATCGACCGCTTGTCACTGCAGCTAAGCCTGCTACAATCCTCCGAAAAAGGAACTAGACTAATAGACATTGAGGTTGCACAGTATATGCTATTCATTCGGACATCGTGGCTTGGACAAGTTACCTCCAGAGGGCCTTCACCTTCTACAATCGACTCGCATGAATGCGAAGACCGAGTGTCATATCGGTCCGTAAACCCTATCAATATCACTACAGTGACCACACCAACCGACAGTACAGTATCAAGTTACGACATCCTCCCGGACACCTTTTCCCATGCCGTTGCCGGAGAACCCAACTCCACCGGAAGACTTCGGTACCTACTAGCTGTGTAGGTAGAAGGCACCGAGGCAGCATGAAAGTAGTAGCCATATGTACTTGTGACTTGCTTCGAGCGGCACGACCGGGAGGAAGAGAACTCCACCACCTCGCAAACGTCGTGAACAATGGAACCCATGCAAAGCACCTCGACGTCTTATGAGGATTCCAATGCCGAAACTCCGGTCAGAAGAGCTGTCCTTGTAGTATCCGCCGCTTACATGGAGTTTGAACACACATACGCGGCGAGGAGATTTCCGTGTGGATCTGGAGGCGGCTAACACGAGAGGAGTTTGACAGCAGAGTTACTGTAGAGATACCTACGTTTATAAAAGGGCCCGGAACGGCCAGCCAGTTGACCATGATTTGGAGACGTCCAGCATCCTCTTCTTCTTCTACACCACACCAAGTGGTGAACAGCAACAGCTGCGATGAGGGCATCACTTTTTCTCTCTACAGCCGCAGCCCTGCTTGGGGCTTGCGGGGTGTCAGCAAGATCCGTGTTTGCACACTTTATGGTATGCTATTTCCCTGGGGTACTGGACTGGTAGAGGTGCCTCTAAAGTGGCCATGATTACCATGATTATCCAGACGGTAGTCACGATGTTTTGTTCAAGCTTGTGTCTGCCAAGATTTTTTTTTTTTTTTTTTTTTTTTTGTTTCGTCAGAGGTGTATTATCTGCCAAATCGGCAGCGTTTAGGAATTCAACGACTCTTGGAACCTAGGCTGTTCGCAGCAGCGCCTGAATAAATGAGTGGCAGCAAGCGAGGTGTTGGAGCTTGCCGGGAGGAGTAGAGAGGAGCGGTACCTAGGATCTTCGCCTTGCTACGTAGAGGTACAGGTAAAGGGAGAAGTACCCGGCTATTCAGCCCTAAAAACGCCCAACCATACCTACATAGCATACCATGTCAAATTGAAATCTTTACCTATGGACCGATTTAAGGAGAAGAAAAAAACCAAACAAAGAAAACCCAATGAAGAAACCACGAAAGACCAAAGCAATCCCTTATCCCAATTTTCTAGAAATATCCGCCTCTGAATCATCTACTCCCTCTCATATACCAAGAAAAAAATGTTTCACAGGTACAAATATCCCCGAGTGTCCATCATCCATCCACCTCCCTCACTCCCCACCTCTACATCCCCTAGACGACTTGGCGATAGTTCGCTTCCAACTCCCCTTCCAAAGCCCCCATTTCCTCGGTAACATTCCTTTATGAGCAAGGAACCAAATACAGAAAATCACATACGACCATACCCACTGGAGAACTCGGGATCCCGTCCGCTCTCCCATAGATAAGCCAGTGAGGGCCAGACTAGTAGTTGGGTCGGTGACGACCAGCGAATCCCTGGTGTTGTATGTCTTTTTTTATTTCTTTTTCTCCGTACTCTTTTTGTGATTGCCTTTTCGAGGCTTGTGTGCAACCCTGCAACTGAAAGCCCTTCAGGCAGTTCCTCTCTTCTTCATTTCCTCCCTTCCTTCCTTTCCTTTCCAGGAACTTTGGTTCCAGTCGAACTACAGCGGAAAGAATTACAGACCAATTCACATAATTCCGTTCCTTCCTGGAACCTTTCATGTTGTTTACCAATATATCCCTTGCTTTTGCGTTCCTGTCCTTACTTTTCCTTGCCCTGCCTGTCGAACCCCGACCACATCGTCTCATCGGTATCCCTTTTTGGTGGTAGGTAAACCCGCATTAACCATCACTTCATTCACCATTATTCATTTGCCAATCTTTCGACACGAGCCGCAGCAGCAACACCCAGCTGGAGCTCCCGAGATCTAGTCTAACATCAACCATGTCATCGCCTCCGGATCTGCCCCCTCCCAAGGCTCAAGACACAGAGCCGGGTGTGTTATCTCCCACGCCTTCGGCATCTCAGCCTCGACATGATGTCCCCAAACGCCTGATCGACATGTGTATTGAGCCGCGGAAAATCCTCTTCAACTTGAAGTTCACCCCTCCATTTGACGCCGTGGAGGTCGGCAGGACAATTCAATTCGGGTGTTACCCAAAGCGTGAGCTGAAGGAGTAGGACTACAGCCACCAAAACGGCCCCACCATCCTCATGCTTTTCGACGTCCCCTATTACTTCAATCCTACACACTTCATGTGCGACCTCGGGCTCCGCGTCGACGGCGACGCTGAACCGTACTCTTCGGTCTACACATCGGGAAACGTGCATTATACGCGTAGCACCGAGGGAAAATGGAGGGAAAATTGCTTGGGGAATGTAAAGTTAATTGAGCAGCATACGGGACCATCAGGAACGAAGAGACTGGCAGCAGTTTGGTCGAAGAAGATATTGGAACAACGTGGTTCCGCAAACATGGGCGGGGAGCCCGGGCTCCAACATTTCTTTCAAGTCGACTTATGGTATAAAAGAAAACAAGGGGGTGAATTGTTCCTGCGGGTCTGCGGTATGATGTTCACGCTTACTGCCCTTGGCGCCAGACCAGGTTTGGAGGACGGAGGCCGAAACTCGCCCATCCAAACAACGAACCGCGCTCTCGACCTGGGTAAGCTTACATACTTTGCTCAACATGAATTATTTGGCGGCTGTCGAGATTTGACAAAGGCCGTGTTCGTCCCGGGAGTAGTGCAGTGACAGAAGCGCGTAGGGCTAGGGAATGAAAGAGCTTCTGTCACTGTACTACAGCCAGAGCGAACACGGTCAGAGTCCGTTTTACCTTCCAAGCAACATAGGTTTTCCTTTCACTGTCCTTGCAGAAACAAGACTTCATTGGAGGATGCTAACACTGTACAACGCCGTATTTAGTTCGCAGTCCGGATGCCATGCATTGGTACATCTTTGCCAATAGCAACGTGGTATGGGACATAACGACCGAACCAGTATCGCATCGGGAATATCACACCTCAGGAAGCGAGGTCATGCCCTTTGGTCCCGCCAGCTCAGCCGCTCGCACTTCCGATTACCAAGAACCCCTTGTTCCCCGATACGCCACGGCCGTACCCGAATCGCCCCCGGATCCCACCAATGATCCCTACGCCAGGGTGTGGAGGAAGCCTGCTGTCCGCGAAATGGTTGAGCCCTGGAAAGACAAAGTAGCACAAACAGCCGAGAATGTGGATCCCGACGAGATTCCTCCCTCTCCTCCATCAGTCTACCTGAAAAGTTCTTTTTCTTCGAGGAGATCCTCGACAGTGGAAGTTCCTGCGTCCAATAGTGGATATGTGAAAGCGAACACAGAGATTAAACAGCTGTCTCAAATCACAGTGGAGGAGAAGGAACTGGACACTGAGGATGTGGAAACTCAGAGCCAATCTGGGGATGAAGATATGCGCATAGATGCCGACAATGCCTCGAATAGTGGCGGGTCACCCATGGACCTTGATGAAAAGCTGTCCTAGTCCCCCACGAGCCCTGAAAGAACTCGGTGGTGTCTGGTGGCTAATGAAATTTGTTAGTAGAAGGGGAGGATATGTGCGTTCGTTGAAGTTGATGCTTGCAGAGACGTATGGGTGGTGAATGTTGGAAGAAGCGAACATGCCGGTATTCATGATTTCCAGCGAGGTTTTATTTTGTTGTCCTATTGCATTGACTTGGGACGGCCACATCGCTTACCATCAAACAAACCTTACAAGCAATGGATACCGCTCATATTAAAACACTTAACTTTGGTCTCCTGGAAACGCAGAATTCCAGGAAGGAAACAAAGGAGAGATGACAGCGAATACCGAGGCGGACATGATATAGACTTGAATACTTCCCAGACAGTCATTACCAAGAGACCAGATTCCACATAGAAAGTAAACCAATCGTCGCCGTCCAACAATGTTCTCCCACCTACTTTTCCATGTCCCGCTCTGTTTGAAGATGGAATAACGATGACAAGCTAAGTCAACAGATAAAGAAAGGAACTTGCACGGGCCGAGCGATCGGAGAAAGAAACCAAGACACATAAAGGTCCGTACAACCAACTTGAAGATAACTCTCACACATATTCAATTCTTGCCAGAGCACGGACTCCAGGAAACCCTACAAGTTTAGTTATTCAGCTCGCGGGATGTGTACCATATCGCAGACTACCAGATGTATAGCTCCCAATTATTCACTCAGCCAAAAAAGGGTGATCTCGAAAAACTTAGCAGTTGTCACAAAAATTATTTGTTCATAGACTAGAGCAAAGACGGGAGATATTTGGGACAAGAAAAGCGAGCATAGTGTGGGAAGCTTGTTAACCAAGTGAAGTGATCTCTTGTACGCGCACAGACACCCAGGGAAAAAGAAGGGATAAAGGAATAAAAAATAAAAAAAGACATACAACACCAGGGATTCGCTGGTCGTCACCGACCCAACTACTAGTCTGGCCCTCACTGGCTTATCTATGGGAGAGCGGACGGGATCCCGAGTTTTCCAGTGGGTATGGTCGTATGTGATCTTTTCGGTCCATTCTTGCCCTCATATAGCTAGGCATTTTTCCCCCCGACAGGAGTTGCCTTCGTTCCATATGGTCTTTTGGGTGGTGCGGAGGGCAAGCAAGTATGAGACAGGCCGGCACCACCCAATATGATGCGTGACAGCGTAGCTCAAAAAATGTCTTGATTGATGATCTAGCAAAACTCCATCGCTAGTCCGCAGCTCCGTCAACCGAACCTTTATGGGCTGCGTTGACTGGGGCTGCTGCTTCCCTCAAAGTGAAGCCAGGTGCCACTTCCTCAACGGGAGTGGGAAACCTCGTGTCACACTACACTACAAGCGCGGTTGCCTGATGTACCCGCTTGCAACTATAATTCAGAAGCTGAGTTCTAGGTACTTTACCTTAAGTAATCTTTCGGTGTCCATCTAGGTCGGACGGAATAAGGGAAAGGTTGCGTGGCTCGAGACCGGACGCGGGGTCGCGGCTTTCGGTCGGTCGCGCCATTCAGACACCTCGCTGCTGTTGAAGACCGGATTCCAGTGGCAGTTGCTGAAAAGCAGTTTCTTACGCGGGTTATAAACTAGGTAGTTCTAGGTAGCAACTGCCTCCAAACCCGTTGCCGGGCCCGGGCCCGAGCTCTAATGTAAGGAAGTTCCGCTGCCGCTGATTCAACGAATACATTTGACTACACGGCAGCCGTTGACTAAGGGAAAGGGGCAAGGATGTCTCCAGCTCTGAGATGCAAAACGACGCTTGGGACCTTGAGATATGTAGTTTGAATTCAGAGTCAGTGGAGGCAGTGCTTCGCGAAAATTCCTAACTCGTATATTTGTCATCTTCACTGTTTTGTGACATCTCCCAACTATACAGCCACCCCAGTCCGTCGCTTGTAATATGCTTCTCCAGCTTCAATTCGCATTGCCTGGTATGGCGCATCCATGTCCGAGGAGGTACAGAACAGCGGTATTGCCTGCGACTATTTCAACGTTAGCAGACGACCAAACTTGGCAGGACAAATAATGAGAAACTGAAAATTCATACCAAAACATGAGTATGCCACAATGATTTCCAAGTTCGTGGTCGCTTTCATTGTGATAGCAACAGCAATCGCCATTATAGCTATGTCAGGGTTAATATAATGTTCAATATTGCTACACTCTGATGGGAGAACGCTGGAGGTTCTTTACCTAAGACTTGGGCTGCAAAGAACTTCGAGTTCCTTTCGACGTGCCAACGGAGAAAATAGACTGCCCATATCGAAGCAATGACTTGAACTAAACCAATATTAGAGTTATGATTGCATTTATTTTCATGGTCTTGCGTATTAGTAGAAGTGGAAGCTCGGGTTTCTTACAACAAAGAGCGCAAATCTGACTGATGAAAAGCCAACCCTTTACGAGTGTAGGAACGAGTAAGGGGAGTTGCGAACGGACTGCGTGTTTGCTAGGTTAGTACAACCATCAAATCCCTTTGTTCGAGAAAGGTCAAAATCTAGGGTTTACTTACAAACCAGAAAGAGGGCCATAATGAATGTCAAATAAGTCTCCCACCAGAAGTTTCTGAGTGCGTTGATGATACGTTTCGGTTGAGATCTCGTCTCGCCGATGGGCGCCGTAAGGTTGGATATGTCACCAGTGCCCCGGAAGACCAATTTCATATCCGTTGTGGGTGGTAGCACAAGTAAAGATAGGTCCTCTAAATGCTTGCCTAAATGGTCTCCGAATGCCTCAGCTGTCATTTCCCAGTCGCCGGTCAACCATCTGCTTGGTTGCTGCAGGTTCCAGTTAGGATCACACAGGGGGCAGTCCTTGGCACGGATTTTCTGTGGTGGTCTCCCCAGTCGTTCCGCATGGGCTTCAGCATTGCCGGCTCCGATGATGTCCGAGTGTTTCTGCGTCAGATGTCTCTTCATATCCCACAAAGAGTGGTAAAATTCTTCACACATATCGCACCGCCAGTTCTTTCGGTGGACTTCCATCTCGTGCTGAAACCACTGCTGCCGCGTTTCAAAAAGGGGAGCAGGACATCCCTCAAAAGTGCAGATATAAGATGAAAGGTCCGCAAACACATGCATTTGCCATTCGTCGTAGTTTGACATTACGACTTTGATGTGGCAATATGGACATCGGACGAGGGTGTCATACGTATAGGGCAAGTTCGAACGAGTCTTCGGAAATAATGGTAGAGACCATCTCGGGTCGGACAGCAACCCCATGAGAATGAGAAAATCACAGATGTTGTTCCTCCATCGCAACAAGAAATTCCCACTCCTCATTAGAAACAAGAAATCAAAGGGCCCCTTAGTGCGTTTGGCCGTGGATTCCGGTTCCTTTCCATCTTCTTCTTTTGACGAAGACCAGCCAACAATCTTTTCACTTGCCATTGTTCTCTCTTCTGCATCTTCGTGATCCATCCCGGCTTCTCTGGCATGATCAAACCTTGCTGTGACTTTGGCTGTGAAAGAGGAAGGATCCTTTCGATGGGAGGCATCAGTTGTTCGCGCGCTTAAGCCAAAAAAACGGAAGTACATGTCAGAAATGACATCATGTCTCGACCGTCGGCTCTGGAGCCACTTCCTTCGTTGAGCATTGGCTCTTCCCAGTTTCCTGGCAAGTGGTTCGTTCCGTCTGACCCGAGGGAGCTTCTCACGCACACGCATGATTTCAAGTTCCACGGGATCGGATTCCTCGAGTCGACACCGGTCAAACTTGGAGTTGAGCAACGAGTTGTCGACTTGCATCGCTATCCTCATAAGGCTAGTTATGATATCGTTGATACTTTGACATAGTTCTCCCGATTCAGTGACGGTTTGCGAGTTTGCGGAATCTTCCTTAGAAGAATTCTGCTTGAGGTAATTTGCAAATTCACTGTCTGAATCTTCGGAAGAGCTGATGTCCATATCACTTGGTGGATCACTGATCGAACTCTTGACCCATGTTCGCTGTTGGCGGGTGCCATTCAAAATCTGTATCACTGGAACGGTCAGATGGGAACCATGGCACGGGGGTTTCTCAGGGCATTGCTATACGAACAGTCTTGCAAAAGTTCTTGAAGCTGGTCTAGTAGCCTCAAGACCTCGTTGGAGAGATCTTCCCGAATACCGGATTTGAAAGGTTGTTCCCGGGAATCATGCCACTCGTCCAAGTCCGTCTTGTACATCTCTCTAATGGAAACGATCCAAATTTTGAACCGATCCAGTGAGTTTCTGATGGATTCCATCAGCTCGCCACGCTCTGCATCCATTTCGCTGAGAACGTCCATGGTAGTCAGGCAGTCGTGAAAGAGGGTTCTGCACGCTCTAACTCTCTGGCCAGTCTTGCCAGGGAGTCCGACATGATCGGCCATATCTTGGTGAAGTTAGTTTTCGGTTTAGGGGACGTCGCCTATCAGGCCAGAGAAGAGGGAATGTTTGCGGCTTCCAGAGGTAGGTGGTGAGAATGAGTCTTTGATCGCGTCGTTATCTGTTCTGTTTGATGAGCGGTGGCAGTGATGACTGATGAGAAGAGAGAGCTGGGACCAGCCCCGCGTGAATCAGTGGGACCGCGAGAGTCTTGCGACTCTCGACAGCAAGCAGTCCGTCACGCTGCGGTGTAACACATTCTCAGGGCAGCTGAATCGGGCGATGAGACCAGCAATGAATGGCGGGAAGAAAAGTGGTGAGGGCCATGGCCAATTGACTGATCAGGAAAGCGCCATGTCGGAAGTGGCAGCTGAATTGGTTGGCTTTGTTGGGACGACTAGAGATTCTATTGAGGCAGCGACGCTCCAGCCTGCTCAATGTGCATGCATGCAGACCCTTCCCTCAGCGAGGATGGACCAGGTGCTCCGAGCCCATCAGACAAAACATTTAGGAAGGCAAGAATACTTCACACGATCGAGTATGCTTTCCTTGAGTGTATCTCACTTGTCCCCTCAAGCATTCCAATCTCTGCTGTATCCACCCAACCGCCTCCAGGACCCCCCTCACAAGATGACCGGTATCATTGAAGTTCTTGGGCTGATATTCGGCGTCATTCCAATTTTATTCAAAACGATTCAACAATGCCAGAAAACCTATAAGGTCCTAGACGAATGGGTCCACTTCCAAGGCGAGTTCTTAAAAGTCTCCAACGCGGTCAGCCTGCAGAGATTATTTCTGAAGCAACTGATGACGTGGACATTAGCATCAGTGACTGAGTCTAGGGAAACCTCAACTAGAATGTTAGAGAACCCTAGCTGCGCCGAATGGAAAGATCCTGCCTTTGCTGAGAAGCTCAGGCAAATGCTCTCTGGTGATGAAGAATATGAGGCATACTACGGACTACTGCAGTCCGTTCACGATGAGCTTGAAAAAGTCATTCATGGACTACAGAAATACAGCAGGTCCGAGCCGGTAAGTAAGTCCCTTCTTCAGTGAGGGTTTCTCTTCTCACGCAAGATGCAATGGCCGGCGATGCTCACCAAGTCGCCTTCCATGTAGGATATGCCCTACACCCCTGCTCTCTTGGTCCGCTTTCGGTTGCGGAAAGAGTTTAGAAAGCTCCAGTTCTTCTTTCAAAAAGAAGCAATAACGGAGCGGGTTGAATTCGCTACCACGCAAATTCTCTCACTGGAACGATTCTTTGGGAATGCAGAGCGTCTTCGGACTTCCCGACAACACATTGGTGGCAGCTGCATTGCGCATATATTCGAGCGTATCAGACGACAGGCGACCAGCCTTCACCGGGCCATCACGAGGTCATGGACCTGTGACTGTAGAGACAGTCATGTCTTCAAGCTCATCATCGGCGGGCCATTTCGTCCTGATCATAGCGGCGAAGACAATCAGACATTAGAAGAGAAGCCACTCCGCATTGCTTTACCATGCGGCGACGGAGCAAGGGGAGATACACTTATGCCCCAGTCAGCGAGTAACGCCGTCCGGTGGTGCATCATTGAAGCCGCTCTCGCGACTACCTTTGAGCCACACATTTCAGTCTGGAGTCAGCTTCGATCCGCGGAGAATCCATCAACCCAAATGCTGCTCACCGTTCCAACCGGTCAGCAGAGCGGGAGAGCAACCATTAATGGCAATTCTTCTACTATGTTATGTCAACCACAGCCGACCATAGTTTTGTCCTCAGCAGAGAGTGCACCTCACCACGAGCCCCCGACACTGGCTCCCGAAAGCACCCACGTCATTCATGACTTGTGCTCCATGCTCCAATTCCCACGGACAACTAGGCAACTTGGCTATCTCTTCGACGGCACCAACTCATATCACGCCTTGGTGGTCGTACCCACGGGGACATCCAGCCCGGAAATAGTGGGTCAAGCCGTGAGCCTAGGACACATACTTGCAGGAAGCCCTTCTGAAGTAACTGGTTTGACTACCGCTGTAGCCGTGGCAACTCGTCTTCCTTCTAAAGCTGCAAGGCTGAAGATTGCTCTAACGGTTGCCCACTCGCTTCTTGAGCTATTCCCAAGTCCCTGGCTCCCAGGAGAATGGGACAAGAACGACATCTACTTCTCGGTCAGCCCAGACGGGAGCGTCAACACTGATGTACCCTTCCTGATTTCCAGGAACGGCAGCGCACGCACCAGTAACGCCCAGAACCAAGAAGGCAGAGAGCCTACGGTAGAAAGAACGGCATATACATTGAGACCTCCTGACCATACAAAGATCTTGCTCAGCCTCGGCATCTTGATTCTCGAACTCTGGTTCGGCCAGTCTCTCGAGTCTCAGCCTTCGTGGGAAGCCAACTTCGGCCCTAATGGCAAGGAAAAAGAGTTTACCAAGTTCAACGCCGCAGCAACCTGGCAACGGATGGTTGGGGACGACGGTGGACCGAGACTACACAACATCACTCATCGATGTGTTCACGGCAACTTTGGCTTGGACGCGCAAAGCTTACAAGACTCAGAACTGATCAGTGCGGTTTACGAGAAGGTAGTGATGGAGTTGCAGCATGTTTATGACGGATTTTTCTCATTGGAGGGGTCGTGATAACAAGGAAGTCATGAAGGAGACAAGAGGGTGAAACAGAAGGAAGTTCGAGTAGGACGAACCAAGCTCAACATGGCATCAGACGTTCGTGTCTTTGTATTTAACATAAATCTTCAACGCCAATATCTGTGCAAGTGAGATCTTACACCTTGAAGAAACAGCCCCTACCGCAGTCCGTCAATCCAGTCCCATTTCCAGGCAATGCCGCCCAGATCAGAGCCATAAATAACATAACACCTTACTTCAGCTCGGTCTAAGCAAAACCCTAGGGTTTCCATCGTGACCTTCCCTATGGATATCTCCACCGTTTGCATGGCAATGACATTCGGTCTTGCTTGCGCCTCAGAAACACCGTATTGTAAATCCGAAAGCAGGGCACATCATCTAGAGGTCTTTATTTGCAAAGACTTCAACGAGGATTGTGGACTGCACAGCATGGACCAAGTGGTAAAGT
Organism: Neurospora crassa OR74A; assembly: GCF_000182925.2. NCBI lineage: Eukaryota > Fungi > Ascomycota > Sordariomycetes > Sordariales > Sordariaceae > Neurospora > Neurospora crassa. Next base: position 5,157,858 of record NC_026504.1, read on the forward strand.
GCAAGTGACCACTGCGCGACTGACGATTCTTCCCCCCCCCCCCCCCCCCCCCCTTCTCCCTCCTCCTGCAGGAAAGGGAAAAAAAAAAAAAAAAAAAAAAAAAAAAGGGGGCCGAGAACATTAGGTCAATAAAAAAACAAAAACAATCGCAAAAAAAGAAAGTTTGGTTCATGATCCGACCCAGGCTCGATCTGGGGACCTTCAGTGTGTTAGACTGACGTGATAACCAACTACACCATCGGACCAGCTGTTGTTATTGATAGAATTACGCTGAAGGTAGGCCCTATATCAGTAGCTTCTATTATGGTTGCGCGAGTCAGTTATTAGCAAAAATCTCGCTGAAACCCTGATCAACATCACGATCTCTCCCTGTCAACCTCGACTGCCACCGTAATCGAAAAACCGTACGCTATAGAACACCATCATATCTCTTTCTTGTTGCTTGAATACTTCCCGTGGTCACTTACCAAGATCCCCCTACGCCACGGATGTGAGAACAGCTCATCCAGATCCTGGCCGTCATCCTCTTCGTTAGATATCAGAAACCCGCATCATCTGCCCAGACTACTAGTGCTCTCTACCATAAAACATTCATTCACCATTACACTACAAATACTAATTTTTACTAAAAGGAAGCCTTACCCGCTCGTCCACATCTTTCTGTCTCATAACTAGGTAATTCCCTTCGCCCATCACGTCCAGCTGCCCACCCACACTGCTGCCTCATTCTTCCATTTCCACCGCTCAGCTCCCAAGATAAGCCCTGATAGCACCCTGCAACCTCCCGGCACCCTCACCCACCATCTGCGTAAGGTTCTCCAGATCATCGCTGGCAGTGATGCCAAACTTGCGAATGAAGTCCTTGGCGGCAGACTCGAGGTCGCCGTAGTCTTCGGCGGGCGCGTCGTCCTCGGGACGACCAAAGTAGGCATTGGAAGAGATGGCCTGGGCACCCTCGAAGCCTTGTAGACGGGCCTTGGTCTCGGCCTTGACCGAGGGGTCGTAGTTGCCCTTGTTGAAAAACTCGTCCGAAGAGATGGCCTTTTGGTTGGCGAACTTGTTGCGGGCGTATTGTTCTTCGTCGGCTGTTTCGTATCGATGTTGGTTAGTATTGCGTAAGAAAAAGAAAAAAAAAGAAAGGGAAAGGAGGGAAAAAAAAAACATACCCTCACTAGCCTTAATAGGCCCAACACTTCCAAACCCACCCGCATTCTTCTTCGCCGCCGCCGCTCCTCCCGCGCCCGCCGCAGCACCAGCACCACCGGGCTTGCCCACCATACCGAAACCCAGCTTCCTGACACCCATACCTAGCCTCTCCACCTCAGCAGCCGACTTCTCCTGCGCCGCCGACCGCGAACTGGAGGAGCTGACTGGCGCCGCAGCAGGGGTGATGATATTATTGGTCTTGGTCTCGGCCTTCTTCGCCGCCTTCTCCTCCTCCGCCTCGGGATCGTAACCCAGCTTCTCGATGCGCTCCGCCTCCTCCTTGGCCTTCTTCTCCGCCTCGTCGAAATCGATCAGGTCCGCCGAAATCTTCTTGACGCCCAGCTTAGCCGCGGGCTTCTTGGCGCCTAGGATGCCGCCGCCCACCTTGCGCGGGCCGCCGGTGGTGCTGCTGCCGGGGGTGGTTTTCCTTAGGGCCGCGGAGGTGGTGATGCGGCTGGCGGCGGGGGCGGGAGTGGGAGCATCGGAATCGGTCTTGGAGAGCGGCGAGGAAGTGCGCTGGATGTCCTTGCCGTTGCCGAGGAGCGGGGAGGCGGTGCGGCCGATGACGGGGGGTGTGGAAGTGCGGGAAATGGGTGGCGTGGGCTTCTTGATGGCGGGCTTGTCCCACGAGGAAAAGAAGTCGTCGTCGGGCTCGCCGGCCGGGGTGTTGCTGCTTGTGGCATCGTCACCGTCGGTGATGACAACTTCTTCGGGGTATCTGGGTGGGAGGTAAACAGCGCGTCAGCATTGCATTTCATGTAACGTGGAATAAAACAGGTTTGTGTAAATGAGGGGTAGGGGCATTGCATACTCGCGGGCGTCCCTAGCAGCCCTCTTCTTGAGCTCCTCCTTGTACTTGGTCGCGGCAGCAGATTGGTACTTGGTCTTGGGGTCCTTGCTGTTCAAGGCGGCGGAACCACCGTTTTGCTGAAAGAACTTGGTTGCCGACTCATTGCCGCCCACCTTCATGATCCGTAGCTGGTCCCATTGCCATTCTGTACAAGAACAAGGTTCGCGTTAGCGGGCGAGGTGTCGCGTCGTGGAGTAAAGATCGAGAGGGCACATACGGTCGAGGTTAGTAGACCGCACAAAGGAAATGTGAACGCCGAGGTTGCGGTGGTTGGCCGAGCAATCGAGGCAGAGGTAGATGCCAAAGGGGACCGAGGTCCATGTTGGGTTCTTTTGGCCGCAGTCGAAGCAGATCTGTTGTTCGCGGGAAGGGAGGCAGCAGTTAGCTTTCTGGATGTCTAGGGTCGATCGCTGCTCGCGTGGGCACATACCTTGTTGGCTGGCTTCGCCTTGAGCTTCTCAAAAAGCTTGAGCGACTGCTGCTTTGTCGCGAGACCGCTCATCTTGTCGGTCGGCAGTCCGGTGATGGTTCGGATTAGGTATGTCTGTCCTTTGCCAGGGTTGTGATGTGTCACTAGATCTCGACTGTCGTTGTTGATGACCCCTTTGCTCGGTTAGGTTGTCAGGGTCGGTAGGTCGGTGCTGCCGTCAGGGGGGGGAAGGTGAAAAAGGGGGCAGAAGAGGGAGAGAAGTCAAACAAGGCGGCGCTGTAGGTTTTCGGGCTTGTTACAAGTTGTCAATCTTTCAAGTGTTGTCATTCGCTCGCAGTTAATTCAGGAGACGGGGGGGGAGCCCCAGCGGAGAGAGCCGGGCTGCCTGGCAACCTACCTACGTACCTGTATGGTATTGGAACGTCCACTGGAACGTTGGGCCACATTTCTTTGTGTTCCCCAGCCAAGAATCAGACGCTTCCACTTGCTCATGGAGGTTCGCCCTTCCATGTGGCATCTTGGCGCCTTGGCACACAGTCCCGTCTCTACCTAGTGGAGCGCAACACGAACCCGACTCCACCCCTCGCCGGACGGACCTCCTCTGCCGGGAAAGATGCCGTGCCGGCAAACGGTTCCAAAGCTTCATCCAACCGCAGCTCATCACAGCTTCGTTCGGACCTCTCATTCTCATTGAAGCTCTCATAACAATCGCAAACGGCTGAAACATTGCCGTTGAAATATGGGTGTTGTGTTGAAGCCTCCATGATGAAAATGCTCACAGGTACTTCGGCGGGTGTGAGGCTTCTTCTGAGCCCCGCCGTGGTCCGTCAACAAGCAACCATTACCACAGCAGCTTCGAGAGCTCTTCCTCCGACAGCAGCTAGCGTCATTCTCGTCTCATCGCGCCGGCAATATGCGACTACGCAAGAAAGTTCCAAGAGGAGATCCGTAACGCCCTTCAATGATGATGGCCATGTGCCCTGGACTCGGCTCTCCACCGGTGAAAAAGCCGGGCGCGCCGTCCAGCAAACGTTCAACTTTGGTCTGGTGATTTTGGGTGTGGTTTTGACCGTACGCTTTCTTCTTCCCAATTCATCGCTCACTCCGGTGTGTTGTGTGTAGTACTAACTCTACCACACAGGGAGGAATTGCCTACCTACTCTTCACCGACGTGTTCTCCCCAGAGTCCAAAACCGCCTACTTCAACCGAGCCGTTGACCGGATCCGTGCCGACCCTCGCTGCGTCGCCCTTCTTTCGCCCGGCGACCCAAAGAAGATTGCTGCTCACGGCGAAGAGACACACAACAAGTGGCGCCGGGCGCGGCCGATCGCGGCAACGGTCGAGAAGGATAATAGGGGTGTGGAGCATCTAAAGATGCATTTCCATGTTCGTTTTACTTCTTCTTCTTCTTTTTCTTTCCCCTGTTTTGTTAAAAATTTGTTGTGATGATGGGGCTAACACCAAGAAAAACAGGTCGAAGGACCAAGAGGTTCTGGTGTCGTCGGGCTGCATCTGACCAAGCAACCAGGTCACTGGGAGCATGAGTACCAGACCTTTTACGTGGATGTGAGGGGACATCAGAGAATTTACTTGGAGAATAAGGAGGCAGAAGTGGCGGCTGCTAAGAAGGGTGGCAACAAGGAGTTCAAGTTCTTGGGTGTCAAGTGGAACTGAAAGGCTTCCATTCGCTTGTATGAATATTGTTCAAGGCTGCTGGTCATTGTTGCAATGATGAACGGCGATGCAGTGAAATATGGGTTTGCCGGTTAGTCTTGTTTCTTTCAATGAGTATGTTTGTTATCTTCGGTGTGTCATTATGATGCGTCATGGAGGCTTAGCATCGCACGTTGGATATGAGAACAAGTCTGCAAATTGGAATTAGAGTGCTTTCATTATATGTCCTCATCGTTGGTACGGATACCAAGACCGCAGTTGCTTGTACTCTGTCATGCCCTTCTCTTTTCCTGAAAATCAAATCAGAGAGCTTCCTGAATGACCCTAAACTGTTGCAGTGCTATTCCATCGCCTTTCAAGTCTTTCTTCAACAAGACCAGCCACCAATCCTTAGATATGATCAGAGTGATATTCAAATACAATAATAACCCTTCCTGTCTCGCCGCTCTGGCATGCTTGCGGACAAAAAATGACCTAAGCGCCGCCCATCATAAACAAGCCCAAACGCCGCCGGGTTAATGATGACCAAGGAGACACCAATAATGCTACACCAGAAAACCAATCACCGTTTCCTTTTCGCTTCGTGAACACCACCTTTTTCCTTTCGCCCTTTTCCCCTTTTCGATGAGTGGCTGTTACGCCCAGCCAACCAGCGACTTTGTTTCTTGTCGCTATCGTGGGCAAACTCTTGGTTGTATCGGAATCGATCCGATCGAGATGACGATGGCATTCGTATCCATGCAGACACCATCCAACCGAGAGATTACTGTCGGCTTTTTCTCAACAGCTTCCTCCGCAACCATGACATATCTGGCCGTTTGGGCCTTGGTGAATAAGTCCATTTGGACAGAGCGACTAGTTAGATCCCTCTTGGCCCTCCATCTTGGCAATCCACTTGGACATCTGCGAGTACTTGTCCTCGAATGTTTTCTGGAGCCTCTCGCAGGCCTGCCACATGGGGTCCTTCTTGGCCCAGTACGTGTAGCAGTTGTTGAAAATCTGGTTCATGTCGGCGAGGAATTCGTTTTCGTCGGCATACTCGTTGCGGTCCATCTTGGCCCTCATTGTTTGCAGGTCCATGGGCTTGGCCACCTTTTCGAAGTAGTCAGGCACACCGTCGGATTCGGGGTTAACGGGATCGCGAAAGGGGCCAACAAGACGGGTCCAGAAGCCTGTGAGCAGAGCAGAGTCAGTAAATATGGCCATGTTGCTAAGGCGTCAAAGGACATGGAAGAGATAATTACCTGGTCCGCTGAGCATCCTTGTAAGGAGATCGTCGCAGAACGCCAGTTTCTTGGAGGTGGTAAGTTCAACCTCCCCATTAGCCACGTTGTACTTCCTCTTCTGACCGGTCTTTGGACCAGTAGTGCTGGGCCGACCGGGTCCCTTGCGGCCGTTAGGCGTAGCCTTAGCACCGTTTGTGGGGCCAGCGTCGGAGTACCTGGCCCTCTTAGCAGGACGGGCCTGCTCGCCATCACAATTAGCGACGGCATCGTGCCAGCCTTGGTGGGCAGAGTTAACAACGCCCTGAGATACGGGCGAAGAGGGGGTTGCTGCCGGGGCCGGGGTCGCATCCAGCGAGCTCATGGCCACCACTAGCTCACTCAGAACTTCTTGGGGCAGCGCCTTGGCAAACTCTGCCCGATCCTCAGAGGCCCGCATGTAATCGGCCGCCCAGGAAAGCAGGAGCTTCCGGATGGATGATCCCTCGGGGGTTTCTTCCCACACCTGAACAAGAAGAGCGGTGGCAGGGATCGAGTTTGTGATTCGGCGGTACTCGATCATGGCATCGATCGTGGCGTCGCAGAGGCCGTCAATGCCCAAGCTGTGACCGAGCTTCCAAATGCCGATGAGAACCTCGTAGTCGGGAGGTGTGTCAGGATAAACCTGGCCTGTGTAAAGATAGTGCTGGGTGTAACCGAAGACATCGACCGAGGCATCGCGGAGCTCGACTACATCCTCGACCGACTCGTTGTTCGCCGCCTTTTCTCTGAAATAGCGCCTGTAGTAGGAAGACTTTGCACAGAGAAAGTCCTTCTGGATGCCGAAAGGCATGCCCTCGGGGCCGACCATGATGATAACAAAAAGAGCGTGTGGTTGACTGAAGCCAAGATGAGTGTTAGTGTCCGCTTCGCGTTGGGTCTGCGTTGCATGAACTTACAGCCATGAGAATGGAAGCTCGTGGAAAGATTCGACTGGCGAACGGGGTGCTTCTTGTTTCACAGCTTCGACGGTGCCAGCTGCCTCGTTGTCGGCTTCTGTCATGGCCTTATCGTTATGGTCATCGTGTGTCTCGTTGATTTTTGCGTCGCTATCGACGCCGTTCACATCGTCGGATGTGACATTGAGGGCGCGATTTATTCCTGAGATATTCTCTAGACATGAAAGTCAGAATTCGGAGCTGGGAAACCAAGGACGATGTTTTGTGATCGACCAAAATGAGACACGGACCTAACATGGCGGCCGATGCAGGACGAGGCAGTGAGCTTGGAGATGGGGTAAGACTTACCAAGAACAGATCTAGCAAGATCTTGACAGGCGGTAGGCGAGGCACTCATGTCCATCGAATTCCCCTGAAGAGAGGAAGTTGTAGGTCTTATTTCAACTCGAAGAGGGGAAGTGTCCGCAAGTCGGACGGTGAAAGATGGAGACCAGGCCTGAGCAAGGGCGAGGTCCCTCTCAAATGATGGACGGGCAGGGTGCGTGGATTGGGTATGGATGAGCCCGGGGCATTTGCGTGTCAATGCTTGATGTCCCGAGTTCGTATTGGGATGATGGGTGATGAAGGGGAAAGGGTGGAATGGGACTTTAAGTAGTCGAAAGTTGATCAAGTGAATATGTAGGTAAGAGCGCGGACCTGAGCTTGAACCTGAAGCTCCCGCAGAACCAAGCCAAGTGAAGGCTCAGTGTTGTGTTGTAGGCCACCACATTGGCCAATTGTGTCTCGTGTTTTGGCCCCACCCAGAGTATTGGTCAGTGCTTTCCGGGCTCCCTTTGCTCATCATCTCGTGGTGCACAGGCCACAATGTCCTGCCAACCGCTCCCAATTGGGCGACAGCCTTTGAACCTCGACCGATTCCGTCACTTCACCCGCCGGCTGTACTGTATCGCCCATTCCACTTCACCTTCAACTTCACCTCTCCTTCTTCCCGCTCACCTCTCTTTCTTCCACTGTCATTTCGTTCCTTCGTTTGTCTACTACATACATAGTGTAGCCCCTTGTTTTTCTTCATTTCCTCTTCACTTTCGTCCTTCAATCCCGCAAATTACTCGAGCACTTCATGCTGGCCAAACAAAGCCCACGCTCGTGCAATGACGCAGCACAGGCAACAGTGTCCCGCCCCGCAGTGCTCCCTTCTTCTCGCGATTCTCCCTTCTACACTCCCTCCGCCAACACCGACTCTAATCTACTATTCTGTTCATTCTATGAGGATATCAGGGCCCTATTCACCACAAACTAAGAAACATTAACTCTTCTTGAGCATGCAGGCTGACTCATCCATATTGCAGAACACTTGCCGCTTTGTGAGGTGACAGGTACCCCCCAAATCGGTGAACAGTCGCTCAGTAAAGGGGGACTTCGTCTCTCAACCCCAAGATCACCATAGACGGACGCGTCTTCCACCAATATTAAAAGGAAAACTCCATTTGGTCTGAGACAGGACTAACGCATTTCGCCATGAGTCAGGTCAGCAATCCGTGTCCAACCACTTCACCTCTTTCTCGTTTCGCCGAGTATTGCGTCACCAAGCATCGGCGCCATCACCGCACAACTCCGGACACGCTCAATTTATCGTTCCATCAACTCATCGCAACCGGCTGTCTATTCTCATTTACTCCCCTTCTCAAACTTCGCCGAGAGCTGTTACTGCATCAGCAAGCCCGCGCAAAATGTCAGCCTCGGTGCTCCACATCAACCTCCCACGCATCACCACTCAAACTTCAGTATCACCACTTCCGTTGGACATCGAACGACCCAAACACTGTGATTCAAAAGCCAGCCTCCAAGACGATGACTCAACAACAAGTTCAAGGGCGTGTGGCTCAGTTGGTAGAGCGTTCGCTTAGCATGTTCCTGAGCATGCGAAAGGTCCTGGGTTCGATTCCCAGCTCGTCCACTTCTCAATTATCTTCATCTCCACTTTCCGGGCGTGTGGCTCAGTTGGTAGAGCGTTCGCTTAGCATACTCCCCTGTATGCGAAAGGTCCTGGGTTCGATTCCCAGCTCGTCCAAAACCGGTCATGAGATGATTTGGGGTTCATTTTTCGTGGTGTTTCTTGACTTGCTTTTTGTTTACTTGTCGGTGCGCGCCAACCTTCTCCTCCTGAAGGGACAATTCATCATTTTCTTTTTCGCGATCTTTTTGCGGAGATTGGTGTGAGTACTTCATGATGCATTACTTCAACACGCTGTTAGTTCGCCTGCAGTGCATGATGAACCTTTTTATGCTCCTCGATATAACGAACGCTGGGCTGGTGTCCAGAGTTTGGGAACATGTCAACGAACGGGTTCATATGAGTTGAACTTCGCATAGCCGCTCAGGTCGAGACCACAAATCCTTTCAGGCCTATCACTCTGTACTTGATCTATGAGCTCATTTTCACGGATCGTCATAAATGACACACTTGCTGCAGCAGGACAATTTCTCTGCGCAAGTACTTTCGAGCACCTTATTACAGTCCACACAGGTTTTCGTCAAGAGCATTTAGCAGCTATTACAGACGAGGGAAAGGAACTTCCCATTACATTGTCACACAATCTCCCCTGAGCTTGCTGAATGACATGTCCTACTTCTTCATCCGTGTTGCTACTTTCTCATCCCATCACTCATACGCTCGTCGGTTTCCAGCGACTTCCTTACCGGCCATACGAATGCACCAAGGAGACAGGAAGGCATTTGCTCAGTACCCTGAACATATGTAAAGCTCCTACGATTCCTTGGTCGGCAATTACACACGTGAAAACTATGACCATGAATAAACCTGTTGCTCAAGCATTAATAAAGACAGGCACCTCCGACCAAGGTATCGCTCGTCATGCCTGAAACCAACACCTCACCCTTCGAATTGCTCACGGCACATGCATCCATAAGCTTCTTCGCGGCATATGCTAGCACTGGGAAGTGCCCGTTTTCGAAGACTTTGCCCCAGCTAATGCAGCACTTGACGCTGGTAACGTCGCAGCAGCTTGTTGATCAGCGTCCTGCAAACGGAGATGAGGGATCGGTGGAAGTTACTGCAATGGGGTGGGCAGGGCGCTGCCTCCGCGCATGATAAGCGGCTTGCTGGACGGCGCATCGAAATTGACCGAGCGCTTGGTGAAGGTTGGGACTCGCCCGTACCTGGTTACGTTGGGGGAGATTAGTGAAGTTCATCTCGTAGAGGCAAGTGGGTGGGTAGGATGATACAAGGCTTGACGGCGGTGAGACAACGGGATGGCAGACGGGAGACGACTTATCAGGTGAAAGTGTCGTTGGCAAACTCAGTCTGCTGGATGACTATGAGGCCTTCCTCGGGGAGCTGGAGCGGAGAGTGGCGAAGCCGATACAATGACAGCGAGGAAGGCGCGGAAGGTGGGACACTGGTTGGAGAGTGGGTTGATGGCGGTTTATGAACAAGTGTTCTGCTCTTCTGTCTACTTTTACTCCCAGTTTCACGAGCTGCAGCCTCCATTGAGAGGGTCTATTCAATCGTACTGGTTCGAGATGGTTGAAGAGATGAATGGAAAGGCGAGTGATAGGCTTGGTGGTGATTGTTTTCGCAATTATCCAAGCAGCATGTGGTGGTGGTGGTGCTGCTGCTGCTAATGTTAAGGTATTTTGGCATGGAAACAATAGGACATCGCCGGCCATTTTGTACCCAATTTCTCAACTTCGCTCACGATCTCCATGGTCTCGACTCGGGTCGTTGGCTTCATATCATAAGCATTCTCATCTCGAGCCTGGCAACATCCGCATCACCATTTACCCGTTCCTAACTCACCCTGCCTCACTTGACAAATATCAACTCTGCTTCCAGACTTCCCTCCGTTAGGAGCGTTGCAATACCCCATCCAAGTCATTTGTGCTATGCCACTGGTCAATGATATTCACATCGCCAACTGCACTACACTAATCGGCGCGCCAACATCGACTCGGGCCGGTCGTGGACATTCTGGTCAGGCCGCCAGACGGTCATCGCCTCGTACGGGTCCTTCGCTACAGGCAGGATCCTCTGCATGGATGACGAAGTCTAACCCTTAACTTAAGGCAGACAAGCTTTTCACGGCTGTGACTGAGTTGTATTGGCTTGTATCGAAGCGTCGGCCGGTTTCAGGTTAAGCGCAACTTCATGTCCACTACGTCTGGTCACTGAACCGCGCATTTAGAACCAAGAAGAAAAGAACCTTTTCGCAGGCTACTAGGCAATGAACGGGGACACTATTTACTATTCGGATCCCATGCAAAAAGAGCCTTTTTGGGGGGACGAGGTCCCTTTGGTTGTCAACTTCGACGATATTACAACAACGGGCGGGCAGGGCTTTCTCTCGCTCGCTTAGAGAGGACGTTACTCTTCTAGGCGTTTGGAACCAACTGCCCGCTGTAGTGTAGAATAGATAGGTAGCGTCAGCGTCAAGCGGCGGGTGTACTGAGATTTCGAACGGCAGGCACGTAGTAGGATTGTTACAGAGCTATCGACTACTCGAAATGAACTAAACAATAAAGTAGTCGAGGCTTGATGCTAAGAATCCATGTATGAGCGAACGGCTGGACTGTGGTCAAAAGACAGTACAGGTGGCCTCTTCTACGAACCAATATGGCAGAGGACCAGATGTTAACGAAGAAACCCATCCTTGATGCAGCATGTAGGCGGAAAACGAAGTCGTCGTCAAAATCGTTACATGTGAGATGAACTTACCGTGGGAACAGAATAGACGTAGTCGTTGTTAGCGTTAGTCTTATAACGTAACTTCCTTCGTAAACCGCCGCCCCTCATCTCTGCCGCCGAACAAATTGCCTTGGAAAAGAAATAAAGAAAAAGAAACGGAAAAAAGACAAGCAAGATAGCCGTTGGAAGAAAAGTGAGATCCAAGGAAAAAGGAAAAGAATAAAAAAAAAAAAAAAAAAAAACATACAACACCAGGGATTCGCTGGTCGTCACCGACCCAACTACTAGTCTGGCCCTCACTGGCTTATCTATGGGAGAGCGGACGGGATCCCGAGTTTTCCAGTGGGTATGGTCGTATGTATTTGGTAGCTGGGGAAAAATGCATTATATTTGAGCCTGCATTCTGAAAATATCTAGATCTGGATGTGAGTCAGGTGGAAAACAAAAGACCAGTTTGGTAAAACAAGAATGACGATACGAATAAAAACCATGCCCCCATGGGTGTAATTACCGTAAAAGATAATACATCCCTGGAAAATTCTCATCGTATTGATGTGAATCGCCAGTTCATACACGTATGAACAATGCACTGTTACGTTAATCTAGACTTACTCTTGTAACTGTACTGCTGGATGACATCGCATTTCTAAAACTTGCCCTGGTCACAAACAAGAACAGCTCGGTGAGGCTTGTCGGTATCCTTGCCGTAGAAATGCCGGCGCTACCAACAATTTCCATTCCATATAAGGCGAGCTGCAGAGCCGGCGGGTGAAGGCTGCCCCGCCTCCATGCGACAAAGATTGTAGGGTGGGATTGACAACTACTCCGAAAGAACAGGTATTGCCGATATTACATACCACACAAGATGTATCTGATGTCGTAGATGGCCACTGCGTGACTGTTCCTTGGAAAGCCATTTGACTGAGCCATGATTTTGCTGGCAAGTTTACTTCCACGGTGCAGTAGAGGCTCCTATGTCTAGACAGACCCTTTCATTGTTTGCACTAAAGGAGCATGTCAGCGTCAATTTATCACTTTACTTTGAAACCCGCGTCGCTTCTAACTTTGACGTACTCGGCGGCATGCAAAGGACGTATTGCTCCTCTCACTCGAAGCTAGTACGCTTCAGAGGATGTACATAGCTTCAAGGCAATTGGCATACATTCGATTCCTGAGGTCGTGCCATGTATGGCGATAACTCCACAATCCGGTGCCGGTTGCTAACGTTGATGCAGTCAACTACAACGACAAACTGTCTGGCCGTATTCCCAGGGTATGGATGAGGCCACCCAAACCAGAAACACTTCCCCGAGGTTGTACACTAAAGTGACAAGCGCGCTTGCGCTTAGACGACAGATCACAGGGGTTATGTCCGAGGAGGCGCTAGTGGCAACATATGCCAATCAGGTACTAGCGAAGAGGGTCTATCTAGCATATGAACAGGGCCGACTGCCACTCGGGCCGAAATTCCATGCTACGCAAGCTTCTCTTCTTGACAAGAACCATGGTTCTAGACTTTCCCCCCACGCGCACTGAGAGCAAGGGTTAGTGTAGGTTCATGTGAGGTCAACTCGCTGATGCAACCATGTGGGTTACAGAGAACGAACGGACAAGGACAAGGAAGCGAGGAGGAGCGGGCTGACCCGCCGAAGGAAGAGCCGATCACCGACTGGTCCTCGGTGTGCGTGTAGTGTAAATCCCAGAGTGGCGCGAGCTACGCCTCGCCTTCGTACAGATGGCGGGGAAGGGGGTGGAGGATACGTATTGTGTAGAGGAGCTTTGACAATATGTATGTTTACTCCTGTCCAGCCTGACTTCGAAACCTGGGCGGTAGCAAGGCACGTCGCAGCATCGTATCTCCTTCAGTGAGTTACAACATATCAAGGGCACTTTGACTACCAGTCTCTGGACGCAGCTCGATAAAATTGGCCGATTCGGCACAAGAAAATGAAAAGGTTAACAATGGTCGCTATTCGAAGGCCTCGACATGAAAGGCAGAGAAATCCAGCTCACTATGGTGATATATCCTCATCCTAGACCGTGGATGGCGCAATCACGACAATCAAGAACCACTGATATGGATTGAGTTTCAACAGCTATCCCATCGTGTTTTGGAGTGTGGTGAACAGACAGCTGTGCCTTGACGTCACTGTCGATAAGACAAGGGAGGAACAGGGTGAGAGGAATTTTTTTTTTTTTTTATTTTTTTTTTTTTTTTTTTTTTTTCCTTAAGAAAAAGAAAAGATGGGGAGGTGGAGCAAGGGGTGAAAAAACTTGATCTAAGGGTCTGCCACTTATGCCTCGTCTGGCCTTTCACACTGGTGAGATTTGGCAGTACACCAAGGCGATCAGGGACGTAGTGGACAGCAGACGGCTTCTTGAAAGCTGTACACATCACCCCTGGTTTAATTGTTAGCTTGGTACTGTTAACCCCCATAGAAAAGGACGTGGTGCGAGAACCACGCTAACAATTAAACCAGGGTTGATGTATATGGGTACCTATATCGGGGGTACCTTAATGTAGGAACAATCCCTCAAGTTCTGTGCCGGGGCGTGGCGTCACCTGTCCAGAGCCCATTCGTTGATCGGATGATGACTGGATCGAAGACAGGATTTTGGGCAGATTGGATATGAGAATTGTGTCTGCACCCGATGACAGCAATAAGCCACGATAACGGTGTAAGACAAGGTCTTTTCGTTCTCCCACCTGTCTCACAGTGGCACCTTTTGGAAAAGTTGACTTGTGATTACTTCCGGCGTTAGCACAGAGCCACTCGCTGCCCATCTATCGACTGTCTGGTGCCCAGCTTTGAAGATACGCGTAGTGAAGGCCCGAAGGAGCATGGCATCCCCTTCTGTTTCTCCCCACCTTGTGACGCTGGAATCGATCGATAGCAAAGTAGTGATCATGGGTGGCGTGCAGGACACTCCAGGCAGGCCTGTTTAGGCACTGGAGGTGCACTGGACGATACTGCCTAAGCGAACAAGGTGTCTGTTGCGCAGAGTGGAGCAGGTAAAGAGTAAGCGAGGCCCCTGAGTCAGGCACCGATTAATCGCTTGATTGCTTGTGTGGTTCGAGGTGTCTGTTGATCAGTCAGTGTTGTCGGTAGCGCGTGGAAGTGTCTGAAAGGGGGATTCTCCCATAGTAAACGTAAGCCTTTCATACCGGTCACATTTTCGGGTATATCAACCAAGATACATGGGCGACAGGATGGTGACGGTGGATGAGGGTGGCTGATCACCCTCTCTTTATGGACGCGTATTACCCAGGGTCCACGGGCGCCGCAAGACTACACCGGGGAAGCAGGATCAACAGGTCCGGCGACCCAGGAAGCAAGAGATACAAGGGTGACAGGTGGTTATGGGGCCCTTGGAGCATAATCGACTGCGTTATCTTGCTGCCCACGACGGTATGCTGAGGTTATCTCTGGTCGTCCAGCAATTTGGACGCGAGTTCCACCGAGGTGTGGCCGATGCCTTGTCCGAGCTCGCTCCGGTGACTATTGGACTTTGAGTTAGCACGGAAGAACGATAATCGAATAGAGTTGGAGATACGAGGCTGCATCTGCGCCTTTTCGCCGTTTTGTTGTTGTTGTTGTCTTTGTTGTATTGGTGGAGTTGCTGACCGAACTGCTGGGGAAGAGCAATGGAAGCCAAGAATCGGAGGCAACGTGAAAGAGTTGCAACCGTGAAACCCAAGCAAAGAGGCAACGCGACGGAGGAAGTGCCTTGGCCCTTGGGGGAGATACCTTTTTGCCTAATAGACGCTCCGTCGGTTGATTGCGAACTGGACTGGATCAACAAAGCTGGAGACTGTCATGGGGTGGAAAGACGGGTGCGCATCCGTGGTCCAACGTCCGTTCGCTCTTGTCCAGTCCAGCCCAGTCCAGTAAGTACTATGTTGCAGTGTCAAGATCCGCCTGAAACTCCATCCCTTGCTTGCCGCGAATCGACAACTCAGTTTGCGGCACTGGCTGTTCCTTCCATGGAGCTGCGTTGACAGCATCCTGGCCCCAAGGGCAATAGAGGCAAGTGAAGCTGCGTTGTGTGTGAAAACACGAAGGGGGAGAAGTCGCGACTCGGGTGAGCTCCTGATTGTGGTTGATTGTGGGGTTACACCTTCCCCAGTCTCCAATTTGCGCTAAATTTAAGACACCCCGTGGGGCGTGGGGTTCGAGGTCTTTCGTCTCTGCAGTGGGGCATCGCTGTCACAATTGGCAGGAACCTCGCTCCATCGCAACCACAAATGGAAACCAGCTCGTCAGAAATCAACATTTCGAAATAACTTCTGGTTTCAACCTTCGCCACTATGCCGATATCAGGGACAGCATGCATCAATGTCTTCCATTCTGGCAAGATTTGCCTGTTGGCTCTGAAGTACACCGTCTACCATGGTCGAGCATCGAGAGCGTCAATCCTTTCTGTGTTGAGCATCAAAAGTGTTCTCATCCGCGTAACAAACGGATTGCCAAGCGAGCTTCCCCAGAGTTACGTTTCACGCTTAGCTCGTTCCTTTCAGTTGTCAGACCCCGTTGACGCCCGATACGGGGACGGGTCTTTTTGTAACTCTGAAACAGGAATCTTTCAAATCTTCTCTCGTCACTTCGTGATCGACCTCATCTGGCCCGGATGCGCTGTAGACCCTGGGGACATCGATTGCATCACCGACGCCACTACCACTGCATGTATCGTACGTATCTTAGTCCGTTCCTTGGCAGACAAGACACTCGTCGATTCCATTCGTTGCCTTCGCCGTTTCTCCCGATCACTCTCCAGAACAAGGTCGTTACCCAACCATTACCCAAACAACGGCTGCCTCAGTCACAATCCGAAAACCAACCGACGAGTCGCGGCTGCTGGGCGCTACACAGAGAATCGTATGTCCCCTTTTCAAGATCTGCTGATGCGACTTTATTGTGCGATGCGGCGCATGCCGAGAGCTTGTTTTAACACAGAGAGGGGACGATGCACAAGTGGAAACACGGCAAGGGATTGGTCTACAGACCCCTGGCTTTTTTGCACATTGAATGCCCTCCTTTACACTCTTTCGTGTAAACGTTCCTCATCATAGAACAGAATCGTCAACACAACCTCCTTGCTACGATATGATATCACACGCGATAGCTGCCCAATGCTGGCCAACCAACGTAACCAACAAATGCTCTTCTCCGCTCTTTATTTGTGCTTTGCGCGGCGGCGTTGTCCAGGCCCCATTTGGTTGCTTATCACCCATTCTACCCCAGGTCGTGCCCCGGACTTTCATCTCTCTCCCCACCCCGCAATCTTGAGAGCCAAGATCAGATATAAACACTATGATTGGACACCCCGATCGCTGATCAAACAAGGGGTGAATGTCGTCGGTGGACGAATGGCTCGTAAAAGAGAACAATCCAGCCCAGCCACACAAGAGAAACGGAATGTTAACGAAAGCTGACGTGATACACAGTTACGTACTACCTCTATACATCCATTGCTCCTTTGTAACAGTCCGTTGCTAACCTGTGAGTCACATACAATGACCTCCCGGTTTGCTCCGGTCCTCTTCACACAGCCGCCAAGAAGATATTGTTACTACGAGATAAGGACCAGTGAGCTTGATAATACTCACTCCGAAATCGGCCCAAGTGCCTTGTTTTAGGAAACGAGGACACCATTTCCAAGAAAGTGTTGAAGGCTGAGATGGTGGTGTTCTCATTCGGGACCCCCGTATTACTAGTCCTCGGCATTGTCACCATTTTCCACGTTTGGAGGTCGTCATGCCAAGGAGGGCCCAATGACTCCGAACCACAAACGAGAACCACAGCTTTACGTACTGCCGCGAAAGCTGCGCCTCGCCCTCTTACTCACCAGGCCATATCTCGCACAAATCCCCACAGGGATAACCGATCAAAGTACGGCACGAATTTTGTTGAGTTCATCTTTTTTTTCATTCTTTTTTTTTTTTTTTTTTTTTTTTTTCGTTCTGCCGTGGTCATTGGCGTCGTTCCCGGCCTCGCCGTCGTCGTCGTCAGCTTCGTGAGGCGCGGGATGTTTCCGCGCGCAGTGCTTGGGTTCACAGTATAGTGTGATTCAGAAAGCCACTGTGAAAACTTGTTAAGATCCATTCATCCAACTTACCAAGTCAAGTTAGTCCCTTCACTTCCTTGAGCCAGTCACTTAAAAGCCTAGCGTGTACATTGCATCGAAAAAGCCATCGATTGCGCAATATCTATGTATCAGCAAACCTCAACTGCTTTTCGGGTACACATTCCCACCCAAGGCAATTCCAAGGATTTCCAAGATTGAACTATCGATAAGGGAAGAAAAAAAAAAGGAAAAAGAAAAACCGCGCGCAGCTGAAGACTGGACGCCTCATCGGGTCACCCGGGTCACCCGGGTTATCATGACGTTGGTCACTCGTATCCTAACATATTTTAGGGGGTTGCGTCCAGGTCGTAAACATTTTCCGGCTGATCACTGCTGCGCACATATGTACACACACACCCTTCCTTCACATACTTGAGATGGATGGATGGATGGATAGATGAGCCAGCGGCTACCGAAACACCATCACCATAGGTGGCTGACTCATTTCCGACCCTGATGATGTTTCTAACTCATCTAAAC
Organism: Neurospora crassa OR74A; assembly: GCF_000182925.2. Taxonomy (NCBI): domain Eukaryota; kingdom Fungi; phylum Ascomycota; class Sordariomycetes; order Sordariales; family Sordariaceae; genus Neurospora; species Neurospora crassa. Next base: position 5,175,491 of record NC_026504.1, read on the forward strand.
CAGACCAGAAAAATAAAAAATAAAAAGTCAAGAAAAAGGGAATGATGATGTGCCGTCAATGTTATCTGCCTCCCTTCTCTATACTGTACAGAGACAAGACAGAGAGAGTATCCAAGTGTGTAGTGTACTGCACCACACCAACCTAACCTTTCTCACTGTTTCAATCAAGCCAAATAGTCAAAATCTGGGGGCTACGACATTTCTCACAAGACTGCCTGCCGTACTTACGCAGTAGCGTGGGGGTGAAGGGGGGGCCATCAGTTACCTATGTATTGGTCCCATGGTTCATTATCAATTGCCGAGCTATTGGGAGTCAGATGGTAGTGTATATTGAATACCACTTTACCTAGGTAGACTACACTACATCAGTATAGACTGCCTGTTTCTTGGTATGAGATGGTCGTGCGGGATGATGGTGTGGTGGTGTTCATCAGTAATAAACAAGGTAGTGTAGTTGGGGTAGGAAGTATGGGGTAAGAAAAAGCAAAAAAAATTAGGGAAGAAGAAAAAAAAAAAAAAAAAGATATGCTGAACAGAAAGTGACCTTTCGGATGAGATGGATGATCGACTTAACTTTGCTTTCACCACCCACCCCCCTCTTCGTAGCAGGAGATCGATGATGAGCCGGAGGTGGAAGGGATGGGCACAGCTGAATGAATTTCGTTGCTGCCCGCCCAGCCAGCCTGCCGCGAACTTTTTCAGTAACCCCGGTCTGAATTGTGTCACACCCGGTAGTTTGATGAATGATTCTGAGACACAATTCGGGAGACACACTCGAGTTGCGTACACAGACTGATGAGGTGCAATGGCATGACAGTTTACCTTGCATCAAGAGAGTAGGAAGAACATCATGTTATGATACACACCAGCTTCGAGAGCAAAAAGGGAGGATTGGTCAAACCGACATCAAAACATCATCACTCATGCGACCAACTGGAAAAAAAGACTGTTGTTCGAGTAGATGCGGATTCATTACTCCAAAAGAAGAAAGCGTATTGCTTGTTTGCTTTGATCACGCTGTTTATTACCAGACATGCTAAGGATTACACTACAAGAGAAGAACGGATTGATGCTAAAATGAAGAAGAGAGGCGTCTCTCCTTTTGTATTCTTGCCTGCCTGTCTGCTATAACCAGAGGAGAGATGGGAGATGGGATATGATAAAGCCAGATCTATCCCGTCGCAAGAGAGAAAAAAAACACGCCAATGAATATGATGAAACACAGATGTGAAAGGAAAGATTTCCTAACCCCAAAAGCAAATGTATGCCTCCCCGATTCTATAATGTTCCCAATAGTCCATAAATAAAAAGAATTTCGCTGTGCCAACTGTCCGATTTCCAATGCCATTCGCCCGCTAGCAAAAGCCCAACCAAATGATCCATCCCATTTTTGGCCGACAGTTATTAGACGAGTGTACCAAGCAAAACAAAAATGAAAATGATCAAGAAAACACTCTATGCAAGCCATACCCCACCACCAGCTCCTAGTCAAGAACCAGTGGCAACCCAAAGTGTGATGAGAGGAATCGACCCATTGAACGCCAAAGTCTGCACCCTTCTATATCGTCCCGCTAGTTCCCGCTAGTTTTGATCATTCGTCGTTATCGAGCAAGTTTCAAAAGTCAAGTTTGTCCACTGATGTTGCTTTACAACCGGTCCATCATCTCCGCTCCAGAGAGGCTGGTAGAAGAAGAGTTCCTGACACTTGGGTTGAACCCATCGGCTGGTCCAAGCAGATCCTGGACAGCAACCTTGGGCACAGGAAGTTTCCTTTGAGTGCCATCAGGTCGGCTGATGATGTCGGTCAAGGACATGCCACTGCTCCTGGGCGCAGCGGGAGGAGTCTGGGGAAGAGAGAACTGCCCATCAAGAGCGGGCTCGAGAGGAGCCAGCGCAGGCGTTGTGTGCTGTTGGCCCAAGGAAAGGTTCCTGAAAGGGGGCAGCTCAAGGCCAGGATGAGGGCGCAGACGAGGCGAGTGAGCAGGAGTAGCAAGTGGAGTGTGATCGGGAGTAGGCGATAGCGAGTCGTGAGAGAATGTCGGGGAAGAAGGTGCTGTCGAGTTGGGCGAGTTGGGCCTCGACCTCTTGGCATGCCTGTAAGACTGGCCATAGTGGTCATCGTGATCCTCGTGGGAGTGCGACCTGGACATGTGATAGGCCTGGAGCCCAGGGAGCTGATTCCTGGAAGCCGTGGCGGCATGCAGAGTGTTTCCGTAGAACTGGAATCGTGGCTGAAAGTGATGATGAGCGGCGCCGTCCCGCTCAACTTGTCCGGCGGCCCTCGCGAGGAGCGAGATATCAGGACCACTTTGGCTTCCCGCGGAGCTACGGGAATGGCTATAGGGGTTGAGGCCCGAGGGAGCAAAGTTATAAGGGCTGTAAGAGTGAGGGGGTGACACGTTGGGAGAGGACATGGCAGTAGGCGGAGCAGAGCGGATAGCCTTGGGGCCAGGAGGAGGCATCATGTCGGGCTGCAGCCCGTGGTTGTGGACAAGGGGATGCTGCTGCTGCTGCTGGCCCTTGTTTCCCCTCCGCGAGTTAGGATTGCTGTGTATCCTCGAGTGCCGAGTCAGCTCGTCCGAACGCGAGAACTTCTTGCTACACCCCGGGAACTGGCACGCGTGCGGCTTCTCTCCTGTGTGGGTGCGAATGTGTCTTGTCTGATGCTCCAGGCGGTGGAAAGCCTTGTCGCACAGAGGGCACTTGTAAGGCCGTGGGAGCTCGTTGGCGGGCTCAGTAGCTTGGGCACCGGGCAGGGGCCCGTTGGGGCGCAACAAGCCGACTGTCGCCATGTCTGCTTCGGGCTGTGGTTGTTGCTGCTGCTGTTGTGGTTGTGCGGTTTGTTGTCTTGGGGAGCCGCTGTGATCTCTCTTCTCGGCCGTGGATTCGGATGGATTCAGCAGATTGGAGAAATCTACTGCTGACTGTACGCGTTGCATGTGGTCCGCCTCCGCTTGGGACCTAGATGTCCCAATTAACGTCCTGGAGATATTGTGGCTGGTAATCTTCCGATTGAGCTGTTGCGCTCGCTTGCGTGCAGCTGCAGGAGTACAAGAAATAAGGGAAAAAGTTCGCCAAACGTTCTTGACAAAAAATCCCTCTACTTCCTCCTCGCTCGGTTTTTGCTGGGCTTGTTGTTTGCTGCGCCGAAGACTCCGAAATCCAGAGGTAAGATGTTTTTTTTGACGATGAGATTGTAGACCGGACCAGAGTGTTGGTGTGGAGATCGGAGCAAGTGTTGTTGGGCGTTGGTTCGTATGTGGTGTGTTGTCTTCCTTGATAGGTAGCCAAGGCCAAGTGCCGGTCTGTGGGCGGGCGCGGGTTTTTGAATGCGATGTGGGTGATTGTTGGGGAACGTTGAGTGGTATGGGGAAGTAGTGACGAAAAACGGCGGGAAGAGATGATTTGGGGGAGCCGCACTGGTTTAAATGGGGAATGGGCGGTCTGACAGCCGGACTGACATGGGGCCACGGGCGGGCATGTGTGGACAGTGGGACAGGGCACCTCAGTGGGACGCCAGCCAGTGGACAGGAGTTGGACTGCCCGGCCAGTGAGGGTGTGTGGAGTGGGCGGGTGGGCGTAGCGCCGCGACGACTCAGCGAGGCAGGAACACCTGGAGGACGGGCACAGACTCAAAGGGACTGGCGACCGGCCTGGAGGGATGCCAGGGGGAAGAAGGGGAACCTGGAAGGTGCAGGTGCCCAGTGGAGGCGGATCTGAGCTGTTATCATCGTACCCGTACGGGGTAATATTTCACATACAGCGAAAGATTGTAAAATACGAAACCCGGGGGCCCTCAGCAGGGGCACCAACACTGCTCGCTTGCTAACCGCTTCGGGCAACGCACAACCCGATGCGAACCTCATGCACTTTGGACAGAAATCTAGGTAGTTACGATCACGCTTCAATCGAATTGTGTTCGATGGAAAGTTAGGTTGCTTGGAGAATGCAATAGAGAAGCAGGCTTGCAGGTACATATGCCATCGTACGTGTACAATACAATACGCAGCACTGAGTGCCGCGGGTGAAGTCACTTCCCGCAGCCCGCCCCTCCAGACCTCCACGGGCGCTGTTGCAAATTTGGCCGGTGTGCCAGGAAGGTGCCGCAGCTAAGTAGCGCTGGGGTCAGTACGTGGGTTGACGTTGTGGGTTCAGACTCCGTTGCTCAAAAATTACACGATATTACGCCTAGACACGGACCAACCGTACAGGTACAGGCAGTCGTCTGAATCTCTGGATGGCGTGCAGCCGAGCTCACAGCCAGAAAATCTTCCACATCCGCTGTGACCTTGATCACTTCTCCTCTTTTTGAATCATGCTCTGTCTGCCTGTCGGTATATCGGAAAGGGGGCTTGGATGGCATGGTCGGCTGATGAACAGATCCGGGGAGCCGCGGGGGAATTTCTGGATGGGTACGGAGAATACGGTGGGGTTGTTGAAGTGGAAATTCGACCAGGAAAAAACAGACATTGACCCCATGATAAGGCTTGCGTTGCCGTTGGTGTGGAAAAAAGGCAGAGGGCGTTTGCGAAATAGATTTTGAGTTTTGGTGCTTCATCTTGGCGCCAATCCTGGTGTAAGAGGTTGCGCAGCTTCCATTTGGCCCTTTTGCCCACAGCAAGACACGCTGGCTGGCTGGGCATGGCTTGGAACATCTTGACTCTGCCTGAAACTGGAAGCTCGAGACAGATGGAATCGATGGCTACGTGAAGGACTTCTAACGTTGCATCAAATGGGTCAGGGCCGGCATACGTCGAGGCTTCTCTCCCGGGGCAAAGCCGGCATCATGCCAAAAGACATTTGGTGTAAGCTGCCTGGAGGAGACGTTACGAATCAAGGGCCGATCAGAGAGGGCTTGGGGGCGGTGAGGACCGTGGCTGAGCTTTCACATTGCCGTGAAATGAGATCCATTACTATCGAGCGGGCGTTGGGCGTCGTCAAGTCCCAGCTACCTGTCAATATTCAGCTTCTTGTCTCTTTGTGCTTGTGCGTCCACTTCAAAGAGAAACTCATTTGGTCTCACTCGACAGGTTGGGCGACCAGAACTGTCAAAGTCGATATATCACAATCCCGACCTGCTCGTCACTCCCCGCCAGTATGCTGAGGGGCGCACAAGAAGATGCGGCCAAGACAGCGGTTGCGGTTTTGGAAGACAAGACACCTGAGGGCTTCCTGTTCCGATCACGACGAGAAAGCCTCTTCTTCTCGAGAAAACCATACACGTGTTGGGCGGGAGCCGTCGAACGAGGTGGGCGACCTTAGCCTTTTGTGTGTCTGCCTGGCTGGGCTCCCTTGTCTTACAAGACCGTCAGATACAGAGACAATCGCGTCATTCTCATGAGGACCACTGTTCTCGCCAGTTTTCGGCCGTCTCTCTCTCCTCCGCCGTAGGCACGGCAGATCTCAAGGGCCCCGGCCCAGTCTAATCACGTCAAACCCGCCTGGCGGCACGTAGAGCTGCGTTTAAAGTTTGCCACTTTATCCATACGAGGAAGGAGTTTTTGCATGTGGGGGCTGGTTCGATCATGATGGATCTGCTTGTGAAAGCTCGGAGGGCGACCACCTAGCACAAAACCATCATGGTGCCAGACTCATCTCGTCCAGTTCCCCATGTTTTGGGTGGAGGATGCTCCACAGAACGACCGACCTGACGGAAATGTGAAATCATGCTCCGGCAGTGACCCTGGCCCAGCAGACAGGCCACAGAGAGAGTGTGTGAGAGAGAGAGAGAGAGAAAGAAAAAGCAGACAGGGAAGAGGTGGGGACGTGGCCGCAGACAGGCGCGCCCCGAGGGGTGGCGCCAATAGAGATAAGACTTCCATGCCCCAAGTCCCAAAGCGTAAAGCGTGGAGGGCCCCAGATTGTGGGGAGGCCAGCCGCTTTCGTTAGCCGCAGCCTGGGGTTGCTCATCAAGGTACACTTCGTTGGGCTGTATGTCCTTGTGGTTGGCCCCGAGACATCCCGACGTCCTCCAGAAATCAGACGGTCTGCCGATGACGGTGAGCGTCCGCCCTGTTCTGCTTGTTTCTCCCCTACAATTTTCAAAGCATCACCTTTGTCTCTCCATGTGATGTGCTACAGTACACACAGCTCCGGCTGGAGAAGAGTGCCGAGACGGGTGCGGGGCCAGAGCCTTATCTCCAGCCGAAACCTGGGGTAACTTTTCCAAATCCCTATCAAAGTCGATTGATAAGCGCGCCATTTCGCCTTCCGGGCTGTCCATAAAAGAGGTGAACGAGCGAGATTAGCCTCGTCTAACTCGGTGAGACTTTGGCGAGCATTAGGCCGGGGCTTGGAGGCCAAATCGAGATAGGTTGTTGTTCCAAAACGCTATTTTCTTATCGACAGGACGGCGAGGTGCTTCACAGGGTCGCCGGGCACATGCCTCAGATGGTTGTTGGAAGTCGGGGAACGGACAGCACGGGGTCCTCGCCTGCGATCAAGTGCTACGCTACCGAATCTTGGGATTGCTGCTTGGCCAAAGTCCCCCGTTCGTTTCTTCCACCCTTCGGATGAGATGGCGCGCCATTCCACGCCTTGTCACTGTAACAAAGCGACGACGTGGGGGTCTTCGGTCACACACTCCCCTCTCGACATGTTGAAGCGTTATCATTTCATTTGCACGCCATCCATCACGGACTATTACCCACCACAATATCCGACACCAGACACCATCAACGACCCGGATTGAACCCGTTCCTGTCTGTGCCCTGGAAAACCCGTTCACGGGTCCGTAGGTTCAGTTATGTGTCGGTTTCTGTGCCGTTGGCGCAATGACACGAGCAACAAGCTGAATTGTCAGGTTGTACAAAAAGAGTCGTATCCACAAGTCCCCACGGGGTTCAGGCACACGGAAAGCTTTACTCCGTCATCGAGATAACGCTAGCCGGATTGGGAAGCTTTGCTCGTTGTACACTAGGCTCAGGTCAACATGTGCAGTTACATAGAACACTGATACAATCATATGGGTCGCGGTAGTCGTGATGATCATTCCGGCCGTGGACAAGCATTAAGATTGAATCGAAAACTCATGTGATGCAAAGCCAAGAGCATGAGGCTTGACTTTGTTGTGTTGTGGCAGACTTGACGATGAGGCTCCGGTGAGACCGAGTCGCAAAGTACACCTCCACATGGATATAACACGTTAGCTGGGTACCTGGGTCCTACAAGCAACAAGGCCTAAAGAAGGGCCACGCCAGACATTTCTTGTGCGAGAATCGAGCGACGTTGCCACCCCCAGAAGCCTCGCTAACAAATCATATCCGTGCAGAGGTGTACCTACGGGGTCTCCGGATCCCCGTACTCCAGGTTTTGGGGAAGCGGATGCTCGGCTTCTGAATCATGGGGAGAGCCAGCGATCATCTCACCGAACTTTTGAAGATATCCAGAACCTGTCGCAGTGATTCTCTTCACCGTGTCGGACAGCCGTCTTCCCGGTATACTGTGGTAGGCTTTCCGTCGGAACCGTATCGGTCTTACATGGCAAGGGCAACCGTCCAAGAACGTCTGCCTTCCCCGGAATGGTCACGGTGAATTTGCGGAGAGGCATTTTCCGTCCACGGCTGGAAAGGTGCAAGTTTGAAAGATACCGCTAGCGCGAGTCATTGGTCTGTTTGACCGACTCCAGACCGAGTCTGGGGTCGAGGCACCTTATGGGGCGGTATCGTGAAAGGCCTACCACAAGCCTCCACAGAAAGGCCGAATAAATACCTGGAGTTTCCCCGAAGCTCCGCGGCAGCGGCGAAAGAAACAAGAAAGAAGACAACGGAAGACAGACGCAGGGAGAGAAAAATGCAAGGAAGGCGCGACTCGGGTAGAAGGCAGACTCGCCGACTGCAGTGGAAAGCTTTTCAAAAAGAAAATTTTTCTCGCCTGCAATCTGGATTTTCATGTCAGGAGCCTCCTCCGCGATTGCCACATTTTGGCAAAGAGACCTGTGGTCCCGGATGCCTTCCTTGGTTCGCTTCGCCGGGGTAGCAGCTGTTGTCGTAGGGCTTTGAAAGGAAGCGACGACACGGCCGGTCGTGCGATACGCATTTACCCGACGGATCCGCTGCGCTGCCCGCTTCCAGGACCGTTCGCCATCATGGAATGAACTGTACCTTCACCTGCCCCAGGCTTACCTATTGCAGGCTTTTGGGGGGAAGGAAGCCCTGAAAGAGAGCGCGGGGGCCACCTGTTACAGGCGGTCGTAATGCCCCCAATGGGGACATGCCGGGTTTTGGCCCAAGGTACTTAGTATACATACTTACCGTATCGGTACCAAGGGTAAGATACTCGATTGTACTGACGTACAGTACCGTACGTACAGCCACCTAGATGAATTTTACAATGTCGGTACACGTGTCGGGAGCAATTGGCTGTCCAAAGCTTACCTATCTCCAGTTATCGTACCCACCATCCCGGACACACCTCTCCACGACAAGCTTTTTAGCTTCAGTCGTGCATTCCTGCTGCTCCCCTTGTCATCCCCCAATTTGTTGATATCAAACGACAGGAAGCGCCGAGTCGCACCGAGCAAAGCTTGGCCCACCACCGCGAGTATGAGCACTTTGACACATTTCCAAAGTGTCTGAAATAGCCTTCAATGCCGCCGAGTGGTTGGGATCAGATGTGGGTGAATTGTTTGCCCGCCATGCATTGGATCCCGCCGCCCGTGCACGCAACAGGCACGTTCCAGTCAGGAGTTCCTCATGCGAAGCCAAGGTGAGGTGATCATCTGGGACCCAGCAAATGGAGACGCAGGAGATTGCGACGATGATCCGGGGAAATAACTGAGGAGCAGGAGTTGATTGTTTTCATACCTTTTGGTGCTGCGTGCCAGCTGACGATGGGCACAATTCAAAAACACTGAGGAGCGAGCGGGGGAGTTGGGGAAAAACAAATGATGCCCCTCCGATCACATGAAAGAAAGGCTCTCACATCTCAATTGAGAGCTTCTGCTGGTGCTGGATGGGGGGTCGGTGTGCTTGAAAGTTGGGGGATGTGCCCCCTAGGCCAGAAAAGGAAGAGAGATGGAATTCATTCCGTCCCTTTTCTCCGAACGGTAATCGCCGCCGGTGATGTCGGTGATGTCAACCCCCGGCTTCTCATCCCTGGGCAAATTTCCACAGTTCTTAGCGCCAAGGAAAACATCCCGCACCCCGTCACACTCATACATTACCTTCGCGCTTTCACCTCCTCCGAACAGAGTCGAGGCGTTATGCCGTTGGAGCATGCCGTGTTCGCTAGATTCGCTTCTACATTAAGCGGAACCATACTCACAAGAACGCCTTTGAACGTCGTCCTCATAGCGAAGGGGCCCCGTGCACGAACCACACAAGTCACAACTGCAGGTGCTTCGCGGCATCCTATTTGGGATTCAGACAGAAGTCGCAGATCCGGGCCCCGGGTGTCCTTTCCGACAAACAGACCTATCGGTGACGTTCAAAGGGAGAACGCTCCGAAAATGCAGAAGGATCGTGAGCTCATCAGTGAGTGCAGCTAGGCAAACCAGCTGGCAACAAGCCATCAAGCATTTATGTTGTGAAATGTTACAGAAACAACATTGGGTCCTTCAACTCGCATTCATATACAGCGTATCCTCATGATGGTTGGTTCATTCGCTACACATCTTTGTTAGAAGTTCGTCAGGCATGTAAGTGAAGGAAAAAAAAAAACGGTATGGAGGAATTTATCCGTCTTGTGATGAACTTCATATGACACTCGACATTTTCCGCGCAAGGAATGATGACGCTCGTGCTCATGATACTTGTCCTAACACCTAGGACTGACGCAAATTACGCATCGCGGCGGCTCAGTCATACCAGAAACACCGAAAAGCAACAACAAAACGTTTCGCTCGGCTTCAGGCATTCAACGAGGGAGAAGACTAACAATAGCAATCTGAGAAACGTCACTCGAAGGAATAGAACGGCAATCGATGGCGTTCAATCATTGATACTAGAGCTTCGTTTGGGTAAGGCTTGGCATAGTTTTGGTCCAAACAAACGGCTGATCAAGAGACACTCCAACGACTAATGCAACAAGGGGACAACTTGAACTATTCTTCCCCATGTCACATGCCCCTTTCTTCATCAAGACCAAAATCCCATGTGGAGATAACTCATCTTTCTTCAACAATTTCCCTGTCAGGGGCAAGGGGATCAGACTGCAAGATACTGTAGGGTCCAGACAAGGAGCCTCATCTTCTCTCAGCCCTCTACACTACACACAGTCGTCCCTTCCCTTTTCCCCTCGAGGTTCCTCGGGATTCGGCCTGGCCACCCGGGCGGTACTAAGTAATACTCCATTATACATACGCAGTTCTGTACTTGCGCCAGACGACTGCATGTGTAACGCAGTTACAAGACGCTAAAAGTGTTGGAAAGCCAAGACATCTAAAAGGGTGAGGCTAGGAAAGAAGAAAGAAAGAAAAAAGAAAAGGCGAAAAGGAAGAAAAACCACGCCGGAACAGACAGGACAGGGTTCAAGTGTTCACCATCCATTACCGTTCCTCCGTAGGGCGAACGGCTTCCCCGGACCCCACGGGGAGAGAAATACGACGGCCATGCCTCTACGAGCATAGTTTACTTCTCCTTAATTTCCCCATTAGGGATAATGCTGATCTTAACCCCACAATATTAGTAGTGTACGAGATGAGCCTCACTCTCCCCAGGGTTGAATTGGAGGGTTAGGAGGTGGGAAGTGGGACACCGAGTCAATCTGGTAACCGGGGAATATCATCTGTCTTCGTCGTCCTTCGTCATTTTCAGTTCACTACACGGGAGTAACTTGCCCTTGCTTCGCTTCGTGACGAGCGAAAAGCTCATTCTTTGGGCTTACTGTCACAAATGAGGGCAAAGGGGGCTCGCTAGAATGTTCTGTCTTTCGTTCTTTTCTTCTTCTTCTTCTTCTACAAGGTAAGGGGGCTTAGGCAAGTCTAGGTTGGCATGGACGGTTTTCGAAGCTTGATTGCGCCAAATAATTAGTTGTCACCAAACGAGACGAGACAAAAGCACGTAAAACAATAGCCGGATTGGCATAATGAAGCACAAGCAGTGCAGCCAGACGGGAAGACTCCTGAAAACAGTCGGACATTGTGGGCGGGAAGCCTCGTTTAGGTTTTCAGAGCCACAGGAATTCATGGTCATGACATCAATTCATGATTCCGTGGTGTTCAGTACGGGAAACCGTATCAAAGCGAAATTTTCCAAAGACTGAGACGAGACTTGCATGTCTTGGGACTTGGCCTTTTGAAAGCTCGTGTTCTGGATCGTCTGGTCTTGGTGCTCACATGCGGATGAAATCATCCAGCCCGTGAATAACTTCCCACCAAGGAAGGGCCAATGTTGAGCATCCCTAGCAGCTTTGAGAAGGTGCTGAATGTCGCGGTAGACCATCCGAACCGTCTCAACAATTGTCGTGGACTGATGTGATAAGCGATGGACTTCGTCAGATATACCGATTCGTCGATTTGAAGAGACGTCATACTTTCGACTGATCGTGGGATTATCAGCTGAAGATGGTCGTGATCTGTTCTGGTTCGCAGAACAACGGACCGAAAAGAAAACCTGGAAATTTCAACCACGGCCGGGTTCGTAAGGTACATCCTGAAACGGATTGCTCGTAAAAGTACGTATCGATAAGATACTGTCAAAGAGCCGGACCTGCCTGGAGCCAGCCTTGCACATGCACGTCGCTGGCCTGGCTGTAAATGTGTCTGTCACTTGTCCCGTTCGTCGTCCCAATTCAGCAACGCTGAATCACCATTACCGTAACGGTACGAACATACATACCAGCCCTTTCACCCTCTCCCTGCGGGATGTGCACCGGCTCTCCCAAATAGAATACTTGGCATCTCCAACGTCGCGACGAGACTGACGTCGACCAAGCCAGCAAGATCAAGGTGGCCCAGCTACACTACATCCACCTCTGCCGGCATATTACTTGTTGGGGTGGTACCGCCACTCGCAAATTTCAGGGCATTGGAGGTGAGCAAAGCAGCCATCTTTTTGTACGAAAGATAAAGTTATCGCCACCTTGCAGTTCACCACGCTAACCTTAGATTCAAATGCCGGCAGAGGTGTACGTACCTTGCGAAACCGCGACCCTCCCCGCGCTCCGGCCGGAACACCGATGATCGTCGAGTCCTTACCTCCCCCGGATCTACACCAAGTGCCCTTTAGCCGCCTCCGGCGTACGCGCTACAGTACGTGTAGCAGCCGACGCCGAGCTTTTTGACAGTGACCGCAGCCGCCGGAAAAAACGGGGCTGCCCTATCATTCTCCGCTCCCGATTTCCGACTTGGACGGTGCCGTTATTACCTACACCCAGACTGGACTGTTCCGCCGTCACCCAGTCCACGCTCTCCGGGCAAGATGGATTACCACGAAAGACATGGCCATGATGTCGCCAGCTTCGATGATCTCCCTTCAACGCGTGAGATGCCCTGACATCCGTAGACGTAAATCCCCAATCGCTGACGTATCCTGTGAAGATCGCATGCCTACCGTCTCCGCTGCCGATGCCTTGGATGACCTGAACGATGGAGACAACTCGCCTTTCATTCCTACCAGCATAGATGCCCTCGATGCCGCTTTGAAACCGAGTCTGGACATCGAAATAGTCACTGGAGGAATACAGAAGGGTCAAGTCACTGAGATTTGGGGGCCTCCTGGCGTCGGAAAGACTGCTTTCGGGTGAGTTGACCGTTCGCATCGAAGCAAAGCAAGTGGCTTCTCATTCTAACTGATACCATACAGCATACAACTTGCAGCCAACTGCCTGAGCGAGGGCAAAGGTGTCGTTTGGGTAGGTAGGTCCGTTTATGCAGTGATTGTGCTGTTAACCTACGGGCGCACTAACCATCCGCCCTAACTTCCCGATACAGATGGATTTCACCGAGTTCCAATTGAGCGTCTGCGCTCTGTCCTTGGCTCCCAAGTGAAGAGGGACAATGAAGGGGAACAGGAAGATGCGACAGTCGATGAGCGCCTCGATGTTCTCACGCACTACACATGCCTCAGTCTACCTCACTTGATCGCTCTTCTATGTCGACCTACGCCCAGCTGCATACCGCAAGACACATCGCTTATAGTGGTCGATTCTTTATCCGCGTTGGTAAATCATGCCTTTCCAAGGACACCAGAGCAAAAGAAGCTGGTGGATAATAAAGGAAACAAAGGTACGTTCCCCCCACCCAAGCAAAGCATGGCGTTGGTCTGACAGTCTCAAAGTTCCATCTCTTTCCGCTCGGAGGTTGCAAGTACTGCAGTACATCATCGGCGCACTTCAAAAACTTGCCGCCACGAGAGACATAGCTATCGTTGTTCTCACACAATGCGCAACAAAGGTGATGCAGGTAGAACGGGGAGCAACTCTTGTGCCGGCTATAAACGCCAGCGTATGGGAGCAGGGAGTTTCTACCCGACTTGTGCTGTACCGCAACTTAGCGTTCAGTGACGCAAAAGTGCAGGGCTTGCGTCTTGTTGGAGTGCAAAAACTCAATGGGAAGACTAGCGAAGCACCTGTTGACACTATCTGCGCCTTTGATATCGAAGAGGTATACCTACTCCCCACCCAGTTACAAGTCTGCTTAGTTATTGACATGTCATATATCAGAGCGGCTTGGTTACAATCGAATACGACTTCAGTGAACCGCTACCAAACCACTTGTCTACACCGAGCACGAAACGAAAGTTGGGTGACACCACTTTGGAGATAGCCGATAGCGATGATGAGGAGGATTACGGTTGGCAGGAAGAGGACGACGAAGCCGTGCCGCCTCCGCCCTCGCAGTGGCAGGGAAGCGAGGACATTCTTCTTGTTCCAGAGCCTGAAAGCGACCAAGAGGATGAGGAGCCAGAAGAGGAGAAAGAGGGATCTGACAAAGCCGAAGATGCAGGTGACGAAGACGCAGACGCCGCCTTCAACACCACGGCGGACGAATCACAGCTCGCCAGTAAGGTCTTTGGCCGTGATCGGGAGATTCAGGATTCTCAGGCCGACTGGTGAGTCTTAGCCACAGCTGAGCCGCAGAATCCAACAGTCACGCAGAGAACGGAGTCGAGACTGCCGGTCACACTCGGTATCACTGGTATCGTAACATGCACCCCTGAACGAAGGCTACGCTGGTCTTACCATTCCCCAGTTTTCATGACATCTCTTCATCTCCAGCTGTCTCCGGATTCTCCAGAGCGCCCCACCTCTCCAGTTTCCCTCGGCCTCTCGCCGAGCTGGCGCCCCTCCATTCTTTGCATCTGGAGCAACAGCAGGCTTCCCCTGACATGACTGTCAAGCAAGGCTCATGCGATGGAGAAAGGTATGGAGAAAACCCCGGGCGATAGTCTGACAAAAACTCCGTGCAGGAACCTTGATGGCCTCTTTGTTTCTGTATCCTCCTTGCCAAAATTTTCTGCTGTGTGTTTCCCCGAATCAATTGCGGTTGCTGGTGTTTGGGGCCCCCACGGGGGAGATCGGGAGGGACCAGGTTTGCGGCGAAATCTCTACTTGATGCGCCGACGCCATCTCAAACTTGTTGCAATCAAGCGATCGCGAACGTGCGCATGGCATTGAAACTCAAAATTTTCTCTGCCTCGGTCGGTCGAGGTTCGCTTGCTGGGATGATGAATCGATTAAAATCAGACCAACAACCAATTGATGAGGGCGGTGCCTCCCTCGGCCTTATGCCGGATCTCGGCATCATCTGCCGATGGCATTTTGAAGAGGCTCCGCAATTTCTCCGCTAAAAACAGAGAAAGCGAAAAAAAAGAAAGAAAAAAAAAAAGAAGAAAACCGGGGCACGGGCATGCCGGTGCCTTGGGGGTCCTTGGCGTTCAGTTCTACTTTCTCTTTCCCACTCAGGATTGGCAACTCGCAAGGAGCCGGGGCAGGCGCAGTTGAAACGGGGGTCTGGGGAATCCGTCGGGGTTTCCTATTGGGATTCTCCCTCTCTCTTTGAGGTTTTGGGGGCGGGCTGATTGTGGGCGTGTGGGATGTCTGTGTGGGTTGAGGGGGTGAGGAGGGTTTTGTTTCTTACCAGGCCCTGCTACCTGCCAAGAGCAAGGTGGAGTCCAAAACCCTAGGCAAGTAACCTGCTGCTCGTAACAATGATACTCTGTACTTACGGTACGTAATACTGATACCGTACGCCAAAGTTTCAGGCACAATCGTACAACTAAGACGTTCCAATCAGACGATCTCTCTACGGCACGGCACGGCACTGGGGCTGTACGATGCATCCATTGGTGATGCCGAAACGCAGATTTGTGTGTGTAGTGTAGTGTACGATCCGGCCGGAAGACTCCATTCGTCGTAGTCAAACACTGATACGAGCACTTCACGATGGAGCCAAAAGACAATTGCATAACGGACACGTGTTTAGGTGATGCCGTGGTAAACTACCACCATCACCAATTGCCTAATTTCCCCTGGACCGTCCGCCCACTACTATGACACTACACGTGGACCGTACCTCTTCAAGTGTCACTGCCACTGGTGAGAAGGTCCGTCGGAAACAGCGAGAGAGCGCGAGACAGCGAGGCCACACCAGGCCGGATCGGGTCCGTCCGAAAGGCAAGGGAACTTCAAACTACCAGCTGGATCGATTACGAAGTCTCTTAGGGCCGACTATTTCCATCTGTCTACACTAGTGTAGTGTAGTGTAGTGTAGTGTAGTCAGTGCTTTGCTGGACAGTGAAGCAACGCAACCTGCTCAGGGGCAATGCAACAACAACAAGAACAACAACTGAATGCAACTGGCCCTAGGGAAACTGCTGCTGCGGCTGCGGCTAAGGCTGTTGGTGCTGCTGCTGCTGCATCGACAACACATTCAGTTGCGACGATTGTAACAAAGGGAACGCTTTTCTGTTCCGTGTTATTTTCGTTCTTTGTTTCTTACCTCTACCTTACGGAGTTGAGGGTCCTGTACATACTATCCACCCAACTGCATGGCATCGTGCGATCTGTCGACCGAAACCAGATCCCTTCAAACATGATTGATGATTTATAATGCTTCCGCACACGGCGGCGGCACATTAGACAAGCAATCACCTCCGGAGTTGCACCGGTCTCAATGGCTTCGTTCCAAGTTCCGGATGAAGAAGCCATTGCGTTGCCGAGGAGGGCCGCCATTGCGGTCATCGGTCAAAGAGCTTCTATCTTTGCCGTCCCGAGGTTGGACGTCCAGTCGGGGCTTCACATCCGGCTTCGTTCAAAGGGGTGCGCAAGAATTCCATCTTCGAAAATGAATGTGATGAAAGCCAATGTGGAAAACAGGGAAACTTGAACCTCGCCAAAGACAAGCGAGAGTCGCAATATTGTGTTCCTCCTTGCTGCTTGCCTTCCATTGCCTTGCAAAGTCAAGGTGGCAGGGCCGATCCGATCTGAACGTCGCTCAATGTGGCGACTCTGCCGCCTGTACAACAGCCGTCTAATATAGAGAGGTATGAGGCGACATGAGATGTACGTATATACATACCTACGTAGGTACGCCGTACAGTCAGCCAGTTATCTGGTGTGCTTGCTCCTGGACTCAATAGTCGAGAACGAACGTGGACCTCGCATCTCTATCGTGGCAGCCATTAGTCAGATACGGGAACTCCAACTCTTCGAATCACCTCAATACCTACATGCCTAGTCATATGTGTATCAGTCCTTGCCCGGCCCGTATATGTACCGTTCCGCTGAAGTCCATCTCCATTCTTCAGTTACCCGACGGGGATTATATACCTAGCATCAACCACAGAACCGAACGGTGAGGAGTGGTGACACAACGGCTCGGCTCGGCGGCTTAGCGGCTCAACTGGGACGGACGAATTTGAGCCTATGCTGTGTTACGTCCAGGATAATCTCGATTTCACCAAGGTGGCTAGGTAGCTGCATGTATGGTCGCCACGAGCGACATGGAGAGAGTAGGTAGGTACGAGACAGTCAGTGGTCGGCCGACGTGGAAGTAGAAGATTTGGGTAGCATGCTCCTAACTTGTCGCAAACTGGCCGGGAATAATGGGAGGGTGTGAAGAGTAACAACTCTGACAAAGGTTTGTGTCGAGATAATCCCAACTGTTGGTGCCCAAGAGCGTACACTACATCCTCTAGCTCCAGGATGTCTTGAGGCCGCGGTTTATGCGGCGTAGCATTTCCCTTTCACACAAATTTAGGTCGAGGTAGGTTAATGTTCGTTGTAGCTTCTCAGAACACACTGCCTACCTTATCTAACCTCCGCAGTGAGCAGCTTATATCAATTACACGTGTAATACCATCACATGTCAGGCCTGACATGTCAACTTTATACGGATTCTCACCAGCAGTAAGTAAGACCTGTAGGGTCCAGATCACAGTGCGTACTATCCAGTCTTCCTTCTCTAAACCCAGTGCCCCAATTTGTATGTACACGTGTAGATTGCGTGCTTGGCAGGGTCCAATGTCCGAATCCAGTCAATAGTTGATTTGCTGGACTCTCACTTCCGATCTGTCGGGTAGTGTCTTGACATTCACATGGTACATATTTGGGGGCATTACCTACCTATTGGCCATCATATGTTTTCATCTTTCATGTCCCGGTCCTCGATTTAAGCCTCGTGGCCCGTATCAAGTCCCCTGGACAACCCTCCGTAGGCCGTATGAATGTTGTCTGTCTGTCCCAGAAATTACAATATTTCCACGTACCTATGTATGTATCTTTTTCACGTGCAATCCCTGTACGTTACCCCAAATTACCCCCGGCTTCTGGACTCCTCCGGAGTCTGGAATCTGGAGTCCCCAGATAGGTCCACTTGTACACCTCGGACGACATCGACTTGAGCCTCGAGCCGCGTTCCAGGGACGGGGCAGTGAAACTGGGACTGGGACTTATTGGGACTGGATGGCGAAGGCGAGGCAAATCGGAACCGGCAAAACTGTTTATTAACCGTCGCCGCGCTATATCCTATCTTCGCCTTCCATTCCTAACAAGGACCTCAGTACCTGCCTTGTTCAAGTTTTACTTGCTCAAACTTTCACCGGCGGAGTAGCCAAGCTAGACTAGGCAGTTCATCAACCACCACTTGGAGGAGGGCTCAAGGAAAGGGGTGAAGTACCCAACGACCGAGTAACGGCGTGATACTACAACATCCAATATGACACGGTACGGCAATAACACACTCGTTTGAAAGATGGACCTGTTCGCAGAGGGTAAAGAGATAAATCGATACATACGTCTCCATGACACCTTCCTTTTCCGCAAAGACAGGTTGTGGTATGCAGATATGAAGTTGCAGACCGACCGGCCATGCAGGGACAATTCCCCGTGGGGTTGTACATACTGGAGTTGTCGCGGTTGTTCGATGCAGGCAGCCATTTGTGGGTATGTAATTGTCAAAGAGGCTTGTTGTTGTTGTTGTTGTTGTTGTTGTTGTTGTTGTTCGTTGGTGGCACGGGTAGGGCAGAACGGCCCAACGAACGAACGAAGGACTGAATCGATGTTGCCATCAGAATTATGTGCGTCGGTTGAGTGGTTCATATCTAGCTTTGAAAGGTGTCGTTGTTTCACACGTGTTTACGCAGCTGACGGACGCAGGGGTTGATTCTATGGTTGGTTGGTTGGCTGGTTGTTGTTTGGGAGGTCGGTGCTTGCTGATGTTCGTGGTTGGTGGTTGAGATCGATGATGGTTATTTGGTGTGTTCGACACAAGTGACGAAAATGTCCGAAACACAAAATGTTGAATACGATTACATTACAGCACGAAAACAAAAAGTACGCTTTTCTTTGCTTTTGTTCGGGAGGGCCTATGAAAGACTTTGTTATTCTCCCGGTGCAGACTCCGAAATTTGATAATAACCGTTTAACCGGAACAACCAGGCCGACAAAAATCGGCAGATATCACCTGTCAAAAAAGGTAAGAAAAAAATTGGCCATTTTATCCTGAACCAAAAGTACCAATCCACAATTTCACATGCGCTACGCCCTACAAGTGGGACTTCCCTGGCTTGGTTGTTGTGTCTGTCATTCTTCCCTCGGATCAACGACACCTTCCACTTGACGACATTTTCAGTTTCTGACACTTCAGACTTCGGACCATACCCTTCACACCACTCTCCTTTTCTAAATACAGTATTACAAGAGACCTTGAACACACACACGCTCATTCTTCAAGGATCATATCTCTGCCCCTCACTGAATCTCGTTCGGCCCGTTCCATTTCCGCCGGCCCCCGTGCAGCTTCCCCTCAACAAATTCCAAATCTCAAACCACACCTCGAACGATACTGATACCGAGGGCCCCACATGGTCACATCCCCGCGGCTTCCGAACGTTGCAACGGCCCTTGAGCCGCATACAAACATCGGATGATGGAGTGTGGGGGATGGGACCATGCTACGTAGATAGACGTGGGGAGAAGAATCCGTTGTGTTTCTAGCGCAGACGATCTAGACTTCGGATTTTGATTCTTGCTGCTGCGGATGGCTTGTTGATAAACCTGGGAAACAAGTTATTTGTTGAGACTCGAATTTGTCTACAAGCCTCCCGTGTTCCTTATCTTTGACGATTCTGGCCTAGGTAGCCGTAGCTTTGGGGTAGATGACACCCAGACAGATATGTTACGGACCGACATGGTAGTGCCCCCCTCGGCGATGCTCTTGGGAGACTACTTTGGGAATATAATGCATTTTCTGCCAGCAACTAAGCATATACGACCATACCCACTGGAAAACTCGGGATCCCGTCCGCTCTCCTATAGATAAGCCAGTGAGGGCCAGACTAGTAGTTGGGTCGGTGACGACCAGCGAATCCCTGGTGTTGTATGTTTTTTTCTTCCCGCTATCTTCTTTTTTCCTTCTCACGTATCTTTGATGCTTCCATCCTTCTTGTCTCTCTTGATCTTTTTATAATCTTTCACAGCAATGGTTCGGCATCAGTAAGAAGTCAGCGACAGGGGTGTTTCCAGAATGCGACTTCACCAGAGACCCTGCAAGAGTAGTATGGGGATGGTGTGAGCATGAATTACGAGAAATCAGTACGAGGAAGAGCCATATAATGGTATAAAAAATCCATCAGCATCACCTAGATCCAGACAAGCAAGCCTCATTCACACGCAGTATGACCGATTGGCCATGCAAAATCCAACCTCTCGCCTCTCAGACAATAGCTACCTCCCAAGCAGCCACTACTTCTTGTCCTTGCCCATAAATGGTTCATGTCAGTTAAATGTCGACATCAGCAAGGTATTGTTATATTTTTGGATACATATATAGAAGGCCTAGGTGCAATACAGTAGATGGAACCAGCCTTGTTCTCCCAGCTGCGCGAAGAATCGGCGCACTTATCTGTTCATTCATTTCTCCATTAGAGCTTTGCTCTGTCTGTTGTGTGCGCTGATAGAAGAGAGGACAGAGAAATGCATTTACGAGTGGAACTATATTGGTACTGTCCATCAAAATAAGAGCTAGCATCCATGGGAGCGAGATGCCAGACTTGTAGATACATGGAACTTCAAATCAGTCATCGAGATCATTACGACCAAGAACGTGGTTTATAGGCCAGCCTACAAGTTGAAGCGTAAGGCTTGAACCAACCATTACGAAGATGCGGCAAACCTATGGCGGGTGAGCCACAAGGCTTCGGCCATTTTGCATATATATGACAGTTAGGATGTCAGACGGCTGGCAACGACATTGGTTTGGATAGCGGAATCATCGGCGCACTTCAAGGCTGTGAGAGCTTGGTTGGCTTGCCAGGTACAGGATATTCTAACGTTGCGGTCATGGCCTTGCGGTCTCCTGCCATATTGACAGACTTCCAAAAGAGATAAGTAATCAACAGTCCAACCGACCACAGGTGATTATAGAATAATGGAATCACTGGCACTGCGCCTGGAACGACGAGCCCATCCCAACCCAAATGGATGCAAGCTGCTCCTACGATGCTTGGCTTTGATACATGCCGGGGGATGCAGAAGATGGCCTCTACGACGGCGTAGAAAGTGGGCAAAGAGTCCGCCAGCCGCATAGACCGCCGCGACGCTGATGACAATTGGCCACTGAAAAGAATTGGGGTTTGGCCAGATGATAGTAAGGGCCCACGCTAACATGTCGAACATGTTCTGGAACGAGGCTTCCACTGAGGAGAAGATGCCTCTGCGATTGTCTTCCACTTCCTGTATCCGGGGAAAACCCAGTGGTTAGTAGCAACGCTAAGCTCATGTAGACAGGGATTTTTTGTGTGGAAGGAGATGAAAAGGACATGGGTCTTACATCTTGCACAATGTTTTGCACCGAGAGGTCAAAACCCCAAAGACCGACACGACTGAAAGCCACGGCAACAACGAGACCAACAGCGGTCATAAGGCTGGTTGCCTCATAGCCCTTCCCGTAGTAGTAAAAGAAGCAAGAGACGCCGCCGGCTAGCCAGGTCACTTGCCAGGTGATGGACCACAAGCCTGTGCGGAGGACACCGATGCGCTTCATTAGACGGGGCGCGATCCAAGTGGCGCTGAGTTCGAAGATTGTCGAGATGCCGCGGATGATGCCCACTTGCCATAGGTTAAGGTTGGAGGCGAGTAGGTACGTCAGCATCTGGCCTGAGAAGGAGAGTACGGTGAGGTACAGTAGCGAAAGCGCAAGCGAGGGGATAACAGCTGGATGGCCAAAGTACAGGCGTAAGGAGGGAATCATGAGCAGCTTGCGCCATGATACGCTCCGAATCCAATTTCCGAGCTGGAAAGGGGTACGGCCATCAGTAGCAGCACCACCGTCCCGCCTCAAGACAGCCCCCGAAAGCGTCTCCAGCGACTGACCGACTGATTTACCGGGAGGAGCAGGACGACCGAGCCCCGGGACTCTGCGAAACACGGTCTCGATGCAAAGATACTCCACCATGACCGACGCCAGATTCATCCCCAGCGTCGCATACACAGCCGCCCTCACCGACGCCGCAGCAACCAAGGCAACCGTCAACGGCCCGAGCAACTTGCAAAACAAATCAATCCTCCGCATGCGCGCATTCATCTTCCTCCTCGCCTCCTCATTCCCCTGCGTAATCACCACCACCCAATCCCTCTCCACCGCAATAAGATTCACGCCCGCCGCCAGTTTCTCCACGCACGCCAGCAGCACACTAGCTCCGAACAAGCCATCCACCAGCGGCGACTGCCTCCATCCCAGCCGCAACTCCAGTAACGCCCAGAAAAGACCGCACGAAGCAGCAACGGCGAGGCGCTGTCCCACGATAGAAGCGCGGACGACGGTTAGCCGGTGGGCAGTGTCGATCCAGTGGCCTACCGGCACAGCGAAGAGGATGGCGGCAAGGTTGCGCGAGAGGGCATAGAGGGAGACGGGGAGGAGGTTGTCGGGGAAGATGGAGGCGAGGAAGTAGACGACGCCGGCTTCGAAGAGGCGGGAGTTCCAGGTAGACAGGAAGTGGGAGGTGTAGAGGCGGAGGGTTAGGGAGCGCGAAATTCCTATTGGGATGGGGACTGGAGGACTTGTAGAAGAAGGGGGGAGGTCATTATCGCCTGCAGGATTGGCGGTGCCGGTATTGTTCGATTCGGCGTGAAGTGGCGGTTCAGTGGTAGGCTCTATGACCGAGCTTGATTTTGACACATTATTTTGGGCTGGAAGATAATCGGCTAGTTCGATGTTGATGTCGTCGCCGGTGATTTTGCGAGCTGGCTCGGTCGACTGAATCCAGCCGTCCATCCCGCCGTCGCGCGCTTGCTTCGGCGTCAGTTGCCCTGAGTAAGATCGTCGAGGAATGATATGATAAGGGGTTTAAGAGAAACAGGAGTTTAAGCTGCACCAAAAAATATCTGGACAGCGAAAAGTGTGTACAACAAAGATGTTGTAATTTGGTTGTGATGTGGAAGAAGCGGAAAAAGAAGGACGGGAACAACACAATTTTGTGTAGCATCTGTCGGCGTGGTGGTCCGTGCACCCGCAATGCGTCCTCCCGCACCATCCGCTGCTCATCTGTTAGAGAGGTTCATGGATGGGGTTTTACTGAAGAATTGAAGAATTACAAGAGAGAAGAAGATATGCCGGGAAAGTTACGAGTATGCAAGGCTACTATCGACTGCCATATATTTCTTTGAATAAATTATGTCCCTAATTGTAGATTCCTCGTTGGAAGACGCCTAGAGTCTCTACCGAGGTCTCGCGTTAGCAAGCTCTCCAGGGACCACTGTATTTTAGGGAAGCCGCCCCTCCTTTCGCACGACACCCGACATCAACAACACATCCATTTCCATTTCCCATGTCGAGTCGAGTCTCTCCAACTAATCATCAACACGACAACACCGAAGTATGATGTTATTCCGTTACGTAGAAGCGACACATCAATCATTCAGACATACCTCATGAATTGATAATGTCGTCATACCTACAAACCCACCCACCCTGTTGGCTCTCCTTCAAGATCTCGCCAAACCACGACTATCGATGCCGCCGGCTCCGATGACCAAGACGGCAGTCCAGCACCTCCTCAGCAACCTCAAGCAGACTGGGCATTCAAAAGCGCGGCATGCACCACCTTCGCAATACCCAATACCTTCTCCTCCTCAAACTTCCTCGCAACAATCTGCACCCCCACCGGCGCACCATGGTAGATTTCCGGGTCATCTAGATATTACTCGTCGTCAGCTCCAGTCACACACCAAATGATCCCTCCAGCCAAAAGACAAAAAATCAAAAAAATCGACACTCACAAGACTCCCAATTCGCCCTATCAACCTCATTCACCGGCGTATACATCTCATCAGCCCCATCCACCCCCCTATCAGCCTTCGTAACCGGAATCACCGCCGCGCTATAATTCAGCAAGTTAACAACCTCGGTATAAGCAAGGTGATTATACTTTCCCGGAATCACGGCGGCGTGCGGCGCGACGGGCATGATGACGGCGTCGACTTCCTGTCCGTCATCTCCTCCCGACATGGAGTTCCAGTAATCCGAATAGGCCTGCTCGCACGCAAGTCCTTGGACGGTCAAGGCCTGGTACTCGAGTAGCGGGATGGGGTCTCGGAGGTTGAAGTACGCTTGGAGGTCGGCGATCAGGGGCTCGCCGGAGAGGAGGAGGTGGTCGTGGACATCGCGAGCGCCGTCGGCTAGGAGGAAGGAGTGCTGCAGCATGTGTGTGTGTGTTGTTAGTGACGGTGACGGTGACGGCGGGCGGGCTTGGGAGGAGGGGAACAGGTTCTGCGTTTGGGTGGAAAACTTACGTGGATCTTAAGAGCAGTTGCGTGGGAGGGCGGGTTCCAGTCCACGAGCTTGTGTCCGGCCTTCTTCACTGCCTCAGCGACCATTGCCATTCCCCTGCGAATAGGCGGGTGAGGCTCGACAATGCCGTCGTTCCACAGGATACCCAGCTTCAGCGGTCGGTGGTCTGCCTTCGCCCTGCCCCTTGTGTCCGCACGAGACAAGACATCATCGAAAACGTCCTGTCGGTAAGGAATAGGCACCACGGCCGGATCCTGCAACCATGGCCGTGTGGACAAGACAGACTTAAGAGCAAGCTCGCATCCGTCAAGAGAGGTACTGATAAACCCCAGCGTGGAGCGGTAAGTGTTCTGCCCCGGGTTCGTGTTCGCAGCATCTCGATACGACAGGCGCTCGGGAGTCGGTTTGAGGGAGAAGATACCGCAGAACGCGGCCGGGATCCTAACCGATCCGCCAATGTCGGTGCCTACGCCGAGTGTGCTCCCGCGCAGGGCCATAAGCGCCGCTTCGCCTCCTGATGATCCGCCGCAGGAGAGGTTGTTGTTGTGAGGGTTGAGCGTGCGGCCGATGATGTTGTTGTAGGTGTCGCCGATGAGAAGAGTTTGCGGGACGCTGGTCTTACAGAAAAGTACGGCGCCGCAAGCTAGCAGCTCTTTGGTGATTTGGCTTTCGACTTGATGTGTCTTGGTAGGGTCGGTGATGCCCATGTTGCCTCCTATCCAGCCAACGTAGCCCATGGTGGTGTCGACGCCTTTGACGTGAAATTGGTCCTTCAAGCTGATGGGTAAGCCGTGAAGAGAACCGACAGGCTTGCCGTTTACCCGGAGATACTCATCGAGTTCCTCTGCTCTCTTGATGGCGATGTCGAAGAAGATTTCGAGGAGACAGTTGTTCTTTTTGTTTCTGTTAGCTGGTGTGCCGTCAACTAGTAAGTAAGGACAGGAGGTATACAAACAATCTGGTGAGCAATAGCCGCCGTCTTGCAAAACGCCTTCGTGACCTCTACCGCCGAGCGCTTGCCAGCCCTTATGTCGTTGACCAGAGGGACACTGTCCGTTTTGACGATATCGATTACCTCAGGCTCCAGAAAACGCTCGATGAAAGGACCCGTAAGATCACGCTGCTTGGCCGCAAGTTCGAGGTCGGCAGGACTTAGTCGCCATTCTGCCGGAATCTTTGCGAGAGTGTCTTCCCGCTTCTTCGCGGCACGGGCCTCCCAAGGCACGGGGTATTCAGTGGTCATAGTTTTAGAGGGAGTGATGAGCCTTCAGGGCCGATTTTATATGAGCGAGGTCAATGTTGAAGCCTCGATATTTCCTTGTGTCATCCATGGCTTTTATAGGCAGATCAACGTTGTGATATCACGACTGCCGACTGCGGGGAGCGATGCTACGGAGCTTGAGACGAGTGCTGCCACTGATAACACTGTTATTAGTCTACTCCGCATTCCGTCCGAGACAGCCAATCACTGGAGTGACCAAGTTATCTCCGGGTGCTGATAGCCGGGGCTATCAAGCTGGCCCGGAAGCTGTGGAAGCCAAGCTCATCCAGGACAAAATATTGGGGACTGCAGCTGGGCCATACCACTCAAACCATAACATCGCCGTAAATATCGTAAGGGGTTTCATTCCTCTCCCACTTTCATGCGTTCTCATGGCCATTCATAATCTCCAATAGATGTTTACAGCCTTTCACATTTGTGAGCGCTTTGCCAATTTGCCGTTGACATCGTACTTTGGAGTTCAAATTTCTTTTGTCCTGGACGTGCCAAGATCGCCCTTCGACAGCATGGCCAGCACCGCCACCGCGGTCGTAACTATGAAGCCCTTCTGGCCTCGTTGTAGGTTCTCACTCTGGTGGGAAGGGTTTGAACCTAGAGGTACATAGAATGGACCTTGAAGGGCGAATGCTGTGTGGAATCTGAAATTGAACGTACATGTTTGAAGCGAACCCAAGACTGCTTCTAAAGAGTCATGATACGAGATCCTATTCCCCATCTATACGCTGCTGTTTGGACCTGCCGACTTCCTTCTTTTATAACTTTCTCGGTGATCCCCCTTCGTCAACCTTCACTCTACCAGCTTTTTGTCAGATGTACGCTGTATGTTCAGAGGTTGACAGAACCGGAAGCGGCCTCTCCTCGCAGCCCCCATTGAATCCCGCGAGACTCTAGGTCTGTCTCGATTCTCCTTAGCGTCCATGCCGTAAACTGCCTCCCATAGTAACTTACATATTCCACCTTTAGTGGTACCAGACCTAACCAAGCGTCAACCATGAGAATGTTCTCCATGCCGCAATGGAGAGGAAATCTCTTGAACACCTCATAGAAATTGAACGAGTAGTCTCCAGAGCTGTCTATATGCAGCTCTTTTAAGTTGACACACTTTCCAAGGCATATAATATCCTCAGTGATGACTGAATCCCTCGTGAACTTGAGTCGTTTGATCGAGGCTGCAACAGGGATAAAGCTCCCCAAGGGTGCCTTCCAGACGTCGATAATGTCAAGCTCCAGGTTAAGCCAAACATAGCGCCGTTCACCGCCGTCCCGCACGTCTTCCAACTCGGAGAAGAGCTGTCGATAAACCCCCAGCTGACGAGCTTCGCGACAGACTTGCACGATTGCCGGGATCGGTGTAAAGGAACTCACGTTTCTCTCTAGCACTCTGTAATCATGTGCTCCGTAGTCGGTTCGTGTAGTTTCTCTGCACACTATATTAACGTCGACGATACGGGGTTCGGCAGTCAGCTCCCACACCAGAGCCCGGAGCTCAAACGGCAGGTACATGAACCGATGGAAACTGGTAGCAGCCATCTTGCTCGCTGTTACTCGATTACGTGGCGACTCTCTCCTCGTACTGACTCGGGCGATCTGGTCAGCGCTTTTTACATCAGACACAACTTGAGAAATTTGACTGCTGGAGGGAAAGTGCAATCAGACTGATCGGGTCGCGATACTTACCTGCTATGGCTGACTGGACGAGCAACAAAAACGGCCAGACGAAGGGCTCAGAAAGCAAAAGCTTGCTACCGATTCTCACTGGAGGAAGTGTCTCCGCCTCTTTGTGCCGGTCTAGGGAGAGGAGTGGTGTGACAGTCCGCCGCGCGGGACGGGATAAGGTCTTCCAGTGGGCGAGTGTCTGCCAGCCGCGGATCGGTTACTGCCGCAAAAGTTGAGAGAGTCGGCAGAGACAAGCTCAGAGAAAAAAAGAGGAGTCGTGCCTGTCGCAAAGGATGATGCTGACGTGAGGAAGGTGCTGCCGCTAACGGCCTACGCCAGGCCTAGGACGTCGTGATGTGTTGCGCTTTCTGTCGTGCTTTAAGAGTCTTGAGAGGCGGTGTTGGTTGAGCGCCGCGTTGCTTGGAAGAAAAACGGTGCGCGGTCCGTGAAGCAGATAAGAAGAGCTCAAGAAGAGTGGAAGGAGAGGAGGATAATTGAGAGGTGAATTTGCGCGTGGTCCAGGTCCAAAGGCGGTCAAACATGGGAAAAACTGAGGCAGACATTGACCTGGTAAGCTGGAGTGAATGGAAGGGAAGGAGAAATGAAGTGAAGGCGGAAGGAGCGAACTTTCAAAGGCAAAACGTCATCCGACATCGCCATGCCAAGTCACATGGTAACTCTACAGGCAGCCCCTTGAACTGAAGTTACTCAGGAGACTTGCGTCGGACCGTCTATATCAGGTTTTGGTTCATCCTTACGCTACCTGGTCGTTCACACAGCAATCACAGATATGTAACTCGAATATGTTGGACAGCAACACAGTATATTGGCTGAAGTGGTTATAAATAGTCCAACGCTTGATATTTCCAAGTCTACCTGACAGACATTTGTTTCCTCCTTCATAAAGCCGTATTTGACGACGCCGCCTGATACATGAGAGTCCCCCGTCCTGATACAGAAAAGTGATTTCGGCCACGTCGTACCATCACACTCCGATCCCGCTCATGCTGCTAACCACTTCGCCGGGGCGAGAGCACTCTGTATCCTAGTGAGCAACACTTGCACTTGTACGGCTCCTGCCATTTGCTCAAAATAGCCGCATAACTTTCCAGAAGTAACCGCTGAACACTCGTGATCTCGCTATCTCGTATCCATCTGATATGTTGAGGATCATCATCGCCCACGGACTCATCCCATTGGCTCGTCAAGCCGTCCGCAGTCGTATGTACAACAAGTTTCTTCAGAGAGCGTGGCATATAGCCGCTGCATAACTGCTCTCTGGCTGTAGACTGCCGGTCAAGAAACGTTTCGTCCGAAACGGTCATCTCAAGCTCCTGCAAGTTGCCAAAACATGCGTGGAGGGCAGCTCTCGCGCCACATGCACACGAGATCCAATCGATCTCAACCTTGAGGCGCCGGATCGATCGTGCCACATCCTGAAAATGGAATAGAGTGAGCCCGGTGAGGAAGCCCGCGTCGACCGTGTCGATGTCCAAGTTCATCCAGACATATCGGCGCTCTTCGCCAGATCTGACAGTGTCCAACTCGGAAAAGACCTGCTGGTACAGTCTGTGTTTGTAACGGGCTTGATAGCAGGTCTGTAGCACTGCTGGGACCGGCGTGCTCGTGACGAGTTTGTAAGCTGGGCTGCTGCCTTTGCAGTTAACGCATTTGGCGTGCATGACTTGTACTTTGCGAATCTTGACGATCCGAGGCTCGACAGTATATTTCCATATGCGATGTTGGATTTCCCAGGGAAGCTGAAGGAACTTGGGGAAGGTGTTGGCCATGATGCTTGTGGTTCGTGAAAAGGTCTTGTCGGTAGGTAGCTATAGAAGATGACGACATGTTAACACTTGCAAAAGAGGACGAGCTAGCCCATTGTCTGCTTGCACGGAGCTAACACATACCTTGTAGAATATGGTAGTAACTGGAAGGTAGCTGATTGTGCCTATTCTCTTGTCGTGGAAGCGATTGAGGCGACGAAATTGTGTGGAGCTTGATCGTGATGGTCGGCGGTCACAGACTGCCGAGGGAGATAAGTTGGCTTCTAGTTGTTCCTTCGCCGTCTTTGGTGAACTTTCGAGACGAGTCAGATATGTGAAAGAGCCTGTCGGATCTGATGATGGTCTGTGGTGATGGATGGATGCTCTTTATCGTCGACTTGATTGGCCACAATATCTTGAATAACTCTGGGAAAGTGGTGAAAACTTGGGAAGAAAATCACAGAGCAGTCTGGTAAGGTATATATACTAGGTCAAGTGAAAGGCGACGTTGCTTCTATGCAGTTCAGGTAGAAACAAAATGGAATTAATACAATATCCACACGCAGAAGCAATACGGGAGTCCGATTTATTGATCATGTATCATGCCTAGAGAGAGGGTGCCTTGCATCTCATCTGCGTCTCTGCTGCCGATCCACGTTTATTATTTCATTTTCCCAATTTCCCCCCCTCAATTATGCCGCCATGTATAGTGACGTGTCTCGGGTCAAAGAGAAGTCCGAAGGACTCAAAAAAATATGTTTATTGAGCAGCGACCTGTATCGATCATATGTGATACTCCATTGCCGGATGTACTTGATCGTCTTCCTATGTACGTACAGCCACAATGCACTCAGACAGGTAAATCCCCTCTCGTAATCGCCACATGTTTCTTTCTCCGTTCGGAGATGGAAATTCGTTTTGCAATCATGCCGATTAAGCCAAACATGATAGGCGTGTTGGTTTCATCTGCCTTCCAAGGTGCGTCTCCAGCGCCAGCCAAGATAGCCCTCGCATACACTGAGAACAGACGTGGTTACACATCTTAATCATAGACAGGTATGTCTTCATCCCACAGATCGTCCCATAACTCATCCCAGACAAAGCTGTTCAACGTAAGAAAGTCCAGCATATCGTGTAGGATGATATTTTTCTGACCACATGCAAGGGGGAACAGGCGAAAGACCCATCGGAAATTCCAGATCTCGCCGTGAATATCAAGCTTCTTGAGCTTTGCAAAGCCCTGAAGAATCTTGATCTCTCCAGGTAAAAGCCGTGGTATCTCGATGTCGAGCCGCTGAATGGAAGTTTGGATGCTTTCGTACCCAAAGTGGCGCAGTTCGGTCATCCCCGCCAGGATGGTATCATACTCCCAGTTGATCCAAACATACTTTCGCTGGAAGTCCGATGTGCCCGTTGGGATTTCAGTGAATGCCTGTTTGTACACTCCCAGGTAGCGGGACTGCTTGCAAACTTGGAGTATCTCTGGTACCCTGTTCACCGAACGCAATTCTCTGCGAAGTGTCCCTTGCACCGGGCAAACTACACGGACGTCAACCCTGCGAGTCTCAACAGTAAATTCCCATACCATGGCACGAAGCTCCCATGGCAGGTAAGGGAATAGGTGAAACGTCTCTGTGGTGGACATGTTGCCGGCAGGGTTTGGGGGCAGCCGTCCCCGTGTGCTCTGAGATCTCCAGGTAGGTATTCTAGTTGCTGGTAACTGGAGATGGCAACATTGTCAGAACTTGAAACAAAGTCAGGATGAAGAGCAGGCACGGATGAAGGTCAGAAATAATTACCTATGAGACCAATGCAGATCTGGTCGGAAAAATTACTGGTATCAATGCTGCGTGCGCCCCAAGTGCACTGCGCTAGAAAGAGACGCTGACAGCGACGTCTTGCCGTCACCCTGTCTCGAGGCTCTCCAGGCCTGGAGAGATACTGAGCACGTAGCTTCGTCCTCGAAACCCGTATCTTTGGGAGTAATGCCAACCGCAGACAAACGGGCGCCCACAACGCAGCAATCCAGTTGCCACGAGGGACTAGAGCTGGCAAGATCGCAAGGTCGAGAATGCGAGATGTCGTCCTGGCCTCGATGTCTTTCTACTTCGCGCTCTTCCGTACAATAGTCCAACTGTGTCGATTGCTGAGCACAGATTAAAGCAATCTGAGAATCCGCCTCAATCAGGGTAGCGGGCGATAGTTTCAGTCGATGGCCCAAACTGGATGATGAGAGTAGCTGGGTTATTGCCTTGGAGGAGGTGGTTGAGTGCGCAACAACAAATGTCGCAAGACGCGATGGACAGGGTTGAGTGTAGGGCACCAGCAAAGTGGTGAGAGAACTGTGCAAAGAATAACGCAAATTAAGGGAGCGGTGGATTAAATAGAACAGAATAGGAAAAGGTGAAGGGTAACTAAAGGTTTTCTGGCCTGAAGAAGGGAAGAATCTAGTGAATGCAAGGTAGAGTAAGGGGAGGCCTCTCCAACCAAGGTTCATCCCGAAGGAGAGAGTTGACGATGTCGCTAGCTATTCCCCAGGTTACCTATCCGGACCTTATATACCTGCAAAACGCTCGGGAGAAGGAAGGTTGGGTGATCAGGGCGCATGTCGATGTATATCTAACTCGAGACGCTCGTTTTCGAGTTTCATCAAGAAAAACACCGAGACTTGTCCCTTGCTCGCGTGAAGACAGTAGCTGCTTCAACGACCAACTTGTCGATTTTCCAGGTCTACCGTTTTAGATACTTTAGGTATATGGGATGAAAAGCGGAAGTTTTCAGGAGCCACGGAAAAACCGCCGAGTGATTTGGACAGACCACTCCTGATGCGGGTCTTCGAGGGCTCTGTCAATCAAATCATCGTAGTCGCCGTACATGTTCTGATAGCCATCTGGATCATCCCAAACCGTGAGTTCAATCTCGCAATCGATCAGGCAACCTCGGAAGGCTCGTCGCCAACTGTTCGCCCCAGTTCTACAGATTATGGTAATCTGTTGGAGGTTTACACAGCGCTTGAGATCTTCAACCTCCCAGTCATGCAGTTTGTCTCTCACGAAGTGTAGGTATTGGATGGATGTCTGAATGCCCTCATACCTATAATGGTACAAAGGCGTTTTCCCAATCTGAATGTTATCACAGTCCCAGTTGATCCAAACATAGCTTCGCTCATTTGCCCCTGTCCGGAAGGGAATTTCCGAGAAGGCTTGCTGGTAGGCTCCCGAGTAACGAGCCTCTCTGCAGGTGTGGAGGATTTCAGGAGTTGGCGTTTTCGAGAAAAGATGGACAGAAAACCGGCCTTCTGGTCCCTGTCCAGATTTGACGCGGACATCAACTTCTCGCCAATCGTCCGGCGACTGCTCCCAAACTTGTAGACGAAGCTCAGCCGGCAGCCGTGGAAATGGATGGAAGGTGCGCCCCCAGTAATCCATCGTATCTGCTGGGTTCTCGAAAGGTTGTTCACACCTAGAAGACATGGCGTCGTTAGAAATCGTTCAAGAACATCATGATGGAGGAGAAGTACAAGGGAAGCGTACTTACGTGCGACAATGCAGGTAAGAGCTATGCTGTATGCTCCGCTAATGTACTGCGTTTGAAGAAGAGTCTGAATTTGGACACGTCTATCGCCGCCTTGTCTAGGGATATGCAGGACGGAGCTGGCGAGGACGAGAATGGTGTTGTCTCGGCGGACCACAGGTTGATGACACGACCTAGAGTATGGTTCTTGCTCTGAGGGGCGTGGTTGACTGCGCGGCATCAAATGGCAGCAGAAGTGTGGACTGGAGAGAGGTCGGGTCACGGTACGTGCTAAAATGACGACCGGTCTTCCATTTGACTTTGCCATCATCATGCATTCCTCTGCAGCCGCTCCTTCCGCTTCCACTTCACATGTTGCAATTATTCTGCCTAGTCAATACTGACCGCCTTACCGTAAAGACTCGTGCCATAGTTGGGTTTTAGGTTCCCAGGAAATCAGACATAAACCCACACACATATGCCCGATTCTGTACATTTTATGTCCCCCCAAATAAATGGGGGAGTCACGTAACATTGGAGTGTACCGACGGTGCTTTTCTGAGGTCCAACGCATCCCCGAATCCGTCCCCAAAACCACCCGGATTCGATACGTCTGGTTGAACCTCGATCTTGACATGATCGATATTGGAAAGCGGGAACTTCGCGATCTGAAGTTCGTTGCCCCAACTATCAAGCGGCTTAAGTTGAAGCGCGATGAGTTTGGCTACGGCGACGCTACAGCTTTGTATGATTTTGAGAGCTTGGACGAATTTCACATTGTTTGCCCAAGTGACATTGTGCAACGCTCCGCTTGCGTCCTCATGTCATTTTACCATGGCCACTTGCACAAAAAACGCATTATCTTGGTCGACAAAGCCAATGATCACACCATGACTTTGTTTGAATGGGATCGGGAAGCTGAAGAACGCTTCGAGCCGCACCGAGAGAAGTGGGTGGGTCAATTTAATGATGGCAGACCCTGGTGCCGAACTGCCCACATCTACTACGCTACTATGTTCGCGTATCTTAGGTCTTCAGATAGCCGAAGGCTGTAATTTTGAAAGATGTTGAGAAAAAGAACACATACATCAAGTTCACCTTCACGGAATGTAGGTATACTAGGGGAAAAGACCGGCAGCTACGTCGTGACTGGAATACCAGAGATCAGAATCCTCTACTGCAGGAGCAATATACCGGATTTCCTGCCTCGCGATAGAGTTGATTCACGAATTTGAGGCCACTTGTATCTATTGTGTTCGTTCTGCGGCAATGAAACCGATAAAGTCCATACCTTTCTAGATCGCGGGACAATCGAGTTCTCATGACTTTGACATCTCGCCTCCTACATTGACAGTCACTCACTCCCCCCATCTGCTTTGTCCTTGCTTTTTGCCTGATTGATAAGTACTTTTTACCGTCTTCGGCAAATCCCACTATTTTGCTCCCAGCGCACATCTCAAGGCGTCGAACATCGATTGATCCGTGGCATGCATTAACAATTCCTCACTGCACTGCATATCGATGATCCAAACACGTTTCCCCCCAAGCCATGTATATATGATAACGGCGTACGCACCTACTCAACTGCCATTTCTTTTCTTTTCTTTTCTTTTCTTTTCTCAGTAAACTCACGCATTCTTATTCTATCTTGACAACTATCGTGAAATTGCATGCTCAGTGAGCCGCGACACAAGGTGATGCGCTGCACCCCGTCTGTTGCCGAAGGGGGGGCTCGTTCCCACCCCAGGCATGCAAAGTACCAAATCGATTTAGGCTGCGTTTGTTCTGGTACGGTTGCTGTATAGAGGAGGTGGTCGTATAGGTTTATACGGTAAAGCTCGGGCCACCTTTCGAATGCACCGTATACAGCGTAGTGCCAGAAGTCTGTGTGCACGGCCCACTTCCGGAATCCCACGAACCAAACCCCTAGGTTCAATCCCGGTTTTCTCAACGAATAAAAATCGAATAAAAAAGCCAATAGGTCTAATAGAAAGATCTGATTCGTAGCTTCAATATTTAGTATACTAACCCCGGGCCCGGCGAACGGCTACCAGCCAACAAGGAACCAACTCTACTAATCGGTCAATAAAATCCTGAGGTACCCTTTCCCAATATTAAATTAAAGTTCGATAAAAGACTTTAATATTAGCTTTATTATTAGTCAATTCCGAAAGCCTAAGGAATTCTTTTATTAGAATCTTTTTTATCTTTTTCTAAACGTATTTAATAGGGTTGAGATCTAAATTATAGGCTAGCTAATAAATAATCCAAATCCCGTACTCCTCTAGCTACTCCTTTATATTATTAGTATTATAAATAAGGGCGTTATCTTATTGAAAAAAGGTCCCTGGAAGATAATTTGGAAGAAGATTATCTTCAAAAACCTTTATATAATTCTAAGAAGTAAAACTATTCCTCTTTACTTCCGGATTTCTTTCTATTATAATTAAAAATAATTTTCCTCCTTTCTAGATCCTTCCCTAAACTATTGTCTTTAATGTGCACTTCCCGTGGACCTTCAGGTTCACTTTATTTTTATCCTATTTCTCTTCCGGAAGCTGGAAAATCCATCCGGTACTAGAATTGGGAGTATTTTGGATAATAAATTTATTAGAAAAAGAACCCTAGAAAAAAAAAGGTGGATTAGAAAAATGGAAAAATAAGAAGGGTAACTACTTTTTACTCTACTTCTATTATTTCTTAGTCTTTATTATTCTATTTTTAAGAAAAAGAAAACCTTTCCCTTATTCCTTTAAGAGTAAGTTTTATCCTTTTTTAAAATCTCTATTTTCGCCAATAAGCTTTAGGAAGAATCCTCCGAATAATATTAATATTAGGGTTTCTAGGGATATAACCTCGTAATTTATTCTAATTTAATTGGAAGCGTCTCTTAAGGCGAAATATTAACCTTCTTATACTTAAAGGCTTTATTTTCTTTAGCCGGCTACTCCGAAGGCGAAATTTAAAGGTTTAGTAGAATTGGAAGCGTTTAATAGTATTACTAATAGTATTGCGATAGTAGTTGAATTTTTGAATAATAGCCTTATAGCTATAGCTAGCTATATAAAGGCTATAAATAGCCGCCCGGGATACTTCGCTTAGTTCGCTATTTAGCCGGCGACCCTTAATTAGAATACCGCTAATTTCGTTTATTTTACTAGTAGTTACGTTAATAAATAAAAAAAAGAAAAAAGGGGTAATAAATAAAGAAGGTGGTGAAAATTCTAGAAGTGGGCCGTGCACACAGACTTCTAGCACCCCACTGTAGCTATTTATACCCCCTTTATACGGCTAGTGAAATAGCGAGAAAACTATAATAATATTACTAATACTACTACAGCTAGTATAAGGACCGTAGTTCTCGGATGTTTGATTAGGTAGAGTAAGGTAGTAAGTAATTTCTAAGCCTTTCTCGGATAGTCAAGATGGGAGGTATTAAGCTAGATACGATTCATTAGCGTTACGTATCTTATTATGTAGTTTAATGTTCAATTTTCGTTAGAAAGTAAGGATAGTTATCGGATCTGAAAAATACCGTAAAAAATTGCTTTAAAACCGGAAACGCCAATTTCTAGTCGAGGAGTGCTCCAAAACGAAAACTAATAATAGCAATCGACTTAGGAGGGTTATTTACATCCCTCACAATATCCTACGACGAGCGTAGCAATAACGTTATATTATTATTACCGATAGCTATCGATAGTAGTATTCGTAGATTCGAAAACAGCATCTACAACCCACTTATAGAAATCTCAACATATAACAATCCCGAAGCCGCACTCACTATAAAAACCTCAAATAAAATAGAAGAAGATAATAAAATATTAAAGAAATTTATTGTTAGAGCGAACAAATCTATAAACTATAATACCGTTTCAACTAAAGACCGTCGTTAGGCTCAAAAGCTACTTCTCGAATTCGCGAAGGTACGCATTAAAAAAAGTAGGTCTACGTAATCTAAGGCTAATAAAATTGGAACCAACTAATTTATTACTAGGAAAGATTTTAATAATTTAAAGAAAGATATTTTAAAAGAAATTAAAAAAGGCGCTTAAGAAGCGTTAAAGTATTAGGCTAATATTATAATAAAAATTAACCTAAATAAAATCGGTATTACCTTCTAATAACTACCTACTATTATTAAGAAATTTATTCCTTCTAACTTCAAATAGTAACTTACTATTAAAAGAATAATAATTACTACTAAATTCGTAAACTATTCGAACGAAAATATAAAAATAACCCTAATTACTTACTTAAGTAAGAAGAAACCTAACTTAATAGTTTATATAATTATTAGGATATTAATAACTAGAAATTATATAATTATATTTAATAAATTTATATATACTTAATATTAGTAAAACTAAGCGTAGGTTAAAGAAATTTTTAATTCCAATACTTTTATTACTATAAATACCGTAAATATACTAATTCAAAGCGTACCTTAGGATAGTATTAATAATTATACTATAGCGGAAGTTATTTCAAATATAGTAAAGGAGAGGAACCCGGAGGTATCTATTATTAGAATTCAATTATAAAAAAGAAGAGACAGAGAGAATAAAAGCCTACTCCTTATAGAAGTTACTACTATATTAGCAATATACTTCCTCTAAAATAACCTCTTTCTTTAGGACGGCGGTATATACCTATACGAACCGTTCTAAACTTCGAATAATATTTAATAATACTTTAAATATTAAGGAATTAAATATATAGTAAAATTCTATTATTAAAATAATATTTACACCTACTATAGCGAGGCTAAATATAAAGGAGACTACTTCGGTAAAGTAAATTATCTATCTAATAATAATAAATTATTCGTTTATTATAAACTATATAGGAAGAAGGGGTATTATACGTATAATTATAAGGAGTACCCTATTCTCCGGAAGGCGATTATAAAGGTATTTATTATATATACTAAAAAGCCGCAAACGTTCGCCCCCCGTAGAAATTTAGTTAGAAAAATATTGGAATTAATAATAGAAATTATAAATAAAGGTATCCTTCTAAACGCTCCCCCCAACTCCCGTACTATTACTACCCTAGAAAAATATATAGGAGGAGGCGTAAAGAGGGGACGGCCGAAAAAATTAATCGGTTCGTCCAACCGGCTAAAGTTTATAATTCTATAAAGTCCAATAAATAAATATTATATATATTTATAAAGTATAAGGGGAAGTTAGTCGTACGGCGGTAATAGCGCCCGTATAATTATAACCCCCCCTAAAGAAGCAATACCCTTATCCTCCGCCGAGGGATTAGAAGGAACCCTATCCTAGGGTAATTAATAATTTAATTAAAAATATTTTATTAGAATATAGGGAAGTCGTATAAAAGGGGAAAACTTCTATTCGAATAAGAGGAGACTTATAATATTGTAGCGATCTAGGAGCCGGGTAAAAATTTAAATAAAAATATTTATCGTCCTAAAGGCAAAAGGTATTTTAGAGTTAATTATTCGGAAAAAAGAAGGGCAATAATATATATAAATAAGAAATAGAATTTAAAGGACTTAAACTTCTAAATTAAAAAGGATTGGACTACAATTATATTTAAAAATTTAAGGGATTTAACAATTATCTATTCTATTTACTCTCCTATCCTTATATAAAGAACGCCGGAATATTAATAGGGGTTACTACTCTTCGAATTTATTGAGGCCGGACCTCCGGCGGGAAACTTAGTTACTATTAGGGACTTCAATTTTTATTATCCTAATTGGAATCTAAAGAATAGGACTAATTTAGGGGCTACTCGCCTCCTTATATAGGTATAACGTTAGAAATTCAATCTATTTACCTCCCGTAGTAAATTAATTAAATTTAGGAATATAATATAAGGAAAGAAGGATAGAATAATCGACTATATATAATTATTACCCGGAATTGAAGCCGAATACTAAGGAGTATAATGGTATAAATAAACCAATTCGGACTACTACCTTTAAGAAATTTAAATCTAAATAGGAAGAAAAAATAAAAAAGTTGAAGAAGAAGGAGGATATAATTAGAATTTTATAAATATAGAGAAGGTAAAGGAGGCGTCGGAAAAATAAATATTAGTTTTAAAAAGGATTAATATAATAGAGGACTTTAAGCTCGCTTTTTATAAACTTAATAGAAAATTTATAAATATTATAGAAGAATTCGTCCCGTACTAGAAGAAAGGTTGAAGGAAGAGAGCGAACTAGTAAACGTTAGGATATAAGACAGTTATAAAAGAAGTGCGGAGGATATATTAGGAGTAATTTAGGTACCGAATAATATTAAATTAAAAGGAATTTATTAAAGCTACAATAAAAAAGAAGAGGATTATTATAAAGGCTTAATAAACTATATAATATAATAGCATCGCTAAAGCTTCGAAGAACCTAAATTGATTTTAATTATTTAAATAATAGGCCCGAACCCGAAGCTACTAATTAATAAATCCGCCTAAACTACTAGCCCTTTAAATTTATAAAAGGGTAATAGAAATCGGAAATTATAATAGTAAGGCCGAAATCCTTACCGACCGCTTTTTCCCGAAGGTAAAAATCCTAACGGATTACTTACCGGATTAAATTAAACTACTAAAGGGTATTAATTTAATAATTATTAGTAACCTAATTAATAAAGAGGACGTTTAGGATATATTCTCCCGAATAGCGTTTAATAAGGCCCCTAAGGTCGATTAATACTTAAATAGATTTTTAAAGCTATATAGGCAACCGTTCTAATAGGCTATAATATACTTAGCATCCGCTAGCCTCCAACTTAGCTACTTCCTATAGCGGTTTAAGGATATAAAAATCATTATTCTTAAGAAGTTTAAAAAGAGTACCGCTTAATAAAAATTAGCAAGCGTATAAAGACTAATATCGCTACTTAGTAATATAAGAAAAATCTTCGAAATATTTATAATTAAAAGATTTATACAAGTAATTAAAGAGTTTAACCTTCTACCGGAGGGCTAAATAAGCAACTAAATAAACCGTTCAATAGAGTTTGTAATCCGGGTAATTACTAATATAGTATATATAGCCTAGAAATTTAATACCGTAATATCCCTTATACTCCTTAATTTAAAAGGAGCATTCGATAGAGTTAATTATAAGTAGCTTCTATATACCCTATAGGAAATATAGCTCCTAATATAAATTATTAGGTAGGTAGCGAATTTCGTTACTAGGAAGAGAGGTTCCCTCTTCTTCGATAATAAAACGTTCCGTCCTTATATAATTACCGCCGGTATACCGTAAGGCTCCCCCCTCTCTCTTATTTTATTTATTCTCTTTATTACTTTATTATATTAGAAATTAATAATAATTCTAAATATAATTACAATTAGTTTTATAAATAATATTAATATTATAATAATAGCCTATACTATTAAAGAAAATTACTAAATATTATAAATAATGTAGGAAGTATATTCGGAATAGGTAGGGGTAAAAGGTATAGAATTCGAAGCGATTAAAATAGAGCTAATACATTTTATATAGACGAGGGTACTAAGGATGGAAACTCTCTAATTCGGGGATATTGTATTTTAATTAACGGAATTAATATAATTCCTAGAAGTATAATTAGATTATAAGTTTAATTATAAAATTTATACGGAAGTAGTAAAATAAAAAATAATAATTTAAATAAATATATTTATAAAATTAGTAGCGAAAATATAAAGTTACTCCTTTATTCGGATAAGGGAAATATATATTAAATATATTCGTAATATTATTATATATAGAGTTTTAATATTTTATTAACTAACTAAAATTAATAGGAAATTATAAAAAATTATAATTAGGTTAGCGAAATACTAAACTAAATACTTAAAAGTTATTATTAGGGTATATAAAGTTATATTAATAAAAAATTTAAAGATAGAAATATTCTATCCGCCACTCAACTTCTATTTTAATAAAAGGGTCCGAACCTTCGAAAAAAGGCTCGCCTAGACGGATTAAACCCGGTTCGTACGGGGGATAGTAGCCTAGGTTTTTAATTATATTTAAATATAATAATTAAAAGGTTGGCTACCTGCCGATAAATTAGAAAGTAGTGTAATTAAGGTAAGATAAGCCGAAGAATAGGCGTTAACGGAGAAACTACTAATAATAGTAGCCGGTCCCCCCCCGGATTTAGGGACCCTACTACTACTATTATAAATCCTAAAACTAATAACCGCCGACCGGGAGGAATAATTAGAAGATATAACGAATTAAAAATAGGTATTGTATTATAATTACTACCTAACGGCGGCAGTAGCGAAATTAGGGCGACGGTACGAATTTACTATTACCAACCTTACTTTTAAATTTAATAAAGAAGCTATCTAGTAATATATAGTTAATATAAAAAAAAAGAAAGGAAGACGCTAAAAACTAAGAGAAGATAAAGAAGAATTATACCTACTAATTAAAGCGAAGAATTCCCTCCTTATCTAAATTAAGACGGAGGTTATTAGCTTCTAGGCCTTCCTCTATAGAAAAAAAGTACCGGACGTCCTAATTCTTATTTATACCTACGGATTCGAAAAGGAAACCTTCGCTTATATTATTTTAAATTACTTTAATATAAATATTAACTTCTAGGACAACCCGGAAGCCTAGCTATTAATAAAAGAGGAATTTTGGGAGTTTCTAAACAACGGAATTAAAACTAAAAGAATTTTATTATAAATATTAAAGTTAAGGAAATTAAAAGAATATTAATTAGTAATTAAATTAAAAGAGGAGTAGCGTAAGGAAATTGTAAAGTATTCTTAAGAATATTAATAATATTAAAATAGAAGGATAGGAGTAGGGACGAAATAATTATACTAATTATAGGAACTATTTAAATTATAATTATAGTAAGAACCGAAAAATACTATCTAGCGAACGTTTAATTACACTTAAGAAATTATTCGAATAATTCTATTATATAAACTTAATTTATAATAACCTTATAATACTATTAAATTTAATTATTATTTATAAGAGGGCGGTTAAGAGTATTAATAATTATAGGGCTATTAGGAATAGAATTACTATTATTAAAACCGGAGATTATATAAATAGGAGTAGCGAAACTATTACCGCCGGATACAATATATATAAGAATAATAGTATTACTATTAAAATTAAATATAATCCGAATTGGGTTTATAGTACTACCGCCGGAAAAAGAAGGGATACGACTATAACGAACATCTCTTACAATTAATTTATAATAACCCTTCCGCTAAAAATTAATAATATTATAATTAATGATATAAGGAAGATACTTATAGTTAATAGATAGTTTATTATACTCTAAACGAATATATATATAATAGGTAAAATTGTTAGTAATACGAACGAAAGCATCTAAATTAAATTCGAACCTATTCTAACTACCTAATACTATAGTAATAGCTACCGCCTAAATAGTATTACAAGCGTTATATAAACCTACAAGAACATCCAATATATATATTTTGTAAATATAAGAGCAGGTAGTATTCTAAATACCGCTGGTTAGAATAGAAGTTAAATAATAATAAAGGAAAGGAAATATAGAGAATAAGAAATTTATTAATTACTGAAATAAAATAAATTTTCTTAGTAATAACCTTACGGAAAGTATTAGGAGAGTTAAATTTATCGCTGCGTAAAATAAAGGCGAAATTTAAAATATAGTAAAAGTAAGGAATTTTACGAATAATACTAATTAAATTAGTATAAGAGCCGAAGAGAACGAAGAAGGAAGCTATACTAGTTCAAAGGAGGATAACTACTAAAAAAGTTGTAAAGGGTATAAATAAAGAACGTAAGCTCTAGAGGTACGACTATAAGGAATATAGGGCCTAGGGACGTACTAAGGGAGGGACCCTTTATATTGGAGGTTAAATTAATCGAATTAGAGTAATAACGGCCGGAGGAAACTATTTTATTAGAAGGTATAATAAGGAGGAAGGAGAAGAAGGATTAGGAAGGGGCGCTGCGTAGGGGATTATATAAATAAAAGAAGGGGGTCTTTATACTATTACAAATAAATATAAATCTATAGAATAATAGAATAAATAATAGGGAAGAGGTATTTATAAATAGGGTAAGGAAATAGAAAAGTAGAGTAATAAATAGGGAAATAAGATAGGGAAGTAGGAAGAAGGCGGAGGAAAGAGCAATAAAGAATAAAATAAAAAGGTAGTAAAGGAAGCGGTACGCTTAGTCTAATCCTATTCCTATTATCCTTATTATTCTAGTATTAGGATAACGTAGCGGTGGAAGAGACGAAATTAGTTCGTTGTGGCGGTGGGTAAGAACCGTCATAGCTATAAACGAAGTAGGAGCGGTGTAGAGAACTATAACTAAAATAGAGCTAGGGGTT
This sequence comes from Neurospora crassa OR74A, assembly GCF_000182925.2. Classification (NCBI taxonomy): domain Eukaryota; kingdom Fungi; phylum Ascomycota; class Sordariomycetes; order Sordariales; family Sordariaceae; genus Neurospora; species Neurospora crassa. The sequence continues at coordinate 5,218,226 of NC_026504.1, forward strand.
TTTATCCGACGGTGCTTAACACTATACGGTTTTCTCCTCTAGAGAACTGGAGAAGGACCCCATACCAATAAGGCGCTATAGTTATAACATAGGGAATAAGACTATTATTATTATCGGATCTTTTAGTATCCTCTTCCTAGAAGTAGATAGAGAAACGAATAAATATTCTTTCGAGAGGGATAAAGGATTAGTTAATACAATAGGCAAATAGAGGTAGATAATTAGAGATTACTAAAAGAAAATTATTCTTTTTTTCTTTTAAGAATTTAAAATTAAATGATTAATTATTTAGTATAGCGAAGAATGAATGAATATTGTAATAATTTACTATTTTGCCTTCTGAGGTTTTATATCTTATTTTTCCTTTTTTATTTTTTTTCTTTTTATTATTCTTATTTTTCTACTTCTTCTAATCTATTATCTTATTAAGTTAGCCCTTTATTCTTTATTTTTCGTCTATACTAATTATTTAGATTTATTTAATTTAGAAAGTATATCTTCTAATCTAGTATCCTTACTAAAAATTCGAAAAAAAATTACTATAGAAAATTAATATATATATTTTTATATACTACTCCAAATCAAATCTTCCCTTTAAGTCTACGATAAATCCCCTAAATAGATTTATTATAATATATATATATATATATAATTAGCGTCCCCCTCTGTTATTTCTATTCTCTCTATACCCCTTCTTACCTTTATAAATTAAATTCTTTTCTTTAATACTTTAAATAAGGAAACGATTATTTATATTTCTAATAATATTGTCCTAGGTTATTCTAATAAATATTTAAGGTCCTTTTAACTTTAAATAAATATTTAAATCGAACCTTTTTTTAAATTCTATTAGAATTTAGGTAGGATTATTTAGATTATAATTAGGAAGGCTAGCTAAATTACGTTCTATATAACGAATAAGATAAATTAAAGAGTTTACTATTAATACCGGAACGGTATCGCTGGTGTCATTACATGTCAGATCACCTGACTGGATAGCCCAGTCGGTCGGGTTCAATTGAAGGAACCGCTCCCACGGGAGCCCGCCCACGGATGTAGGTCTGTAAATTAAATAAGGCTTACGTACCTTTAAAGTTAATCGACCGCACGCAAGCTTCCTGCTCTGATCCTTTCCTGGATCATCACTTTACACATATTTAATTAAAATATATATTATTACAACGTTCAAATACCCTCTCAACGGTATTAAATAGTAGCTACAACTTTAATTGCTTAACCTAAACCATACTACACTATCATCGCCAACCGGCTTTATTAAAAAAGTATTAAGTAACATCGTATAGTAATAATAAGATTGCTAGCCCCAACGACACAAAATCGCTTCTTCCTTCTAATAAGGATAAAAAGTATTTAGAGGTACGTAAAATGAACTTAAGTACTCTTACAATTTTACTACCTTTTTAATTTAAAAGAGCGTACTATTTATTTAATTAATACAATCTACCCCCCTTCCCTTTATAACGAACTTAGGTAATTGTAAAAATATTACCCAATAATACAATGAATTTAAATAATTGCAAAATTAATCTATATTCCTCTACTCCGTACAGCGAATTTAAGTAACTATATATTACTACCTAAATTCTAAATTTATCTAAATATTAAGGGTTTCCCTTACTACCGAATTTAAGTATGTAATAGTATCTATTCTATTTTAATTCCTAATTACGTACTTTCTATACTTCTAAATACTAATTATTATTGTAAGACTATACTTAAACTCGTATTTATTTAATATACTTTAAGTAGTTCGGGAGCCCTTTCGCTATACTTAGCTCCTTTATCGAATTTAATAGCCTTATACCGGGCCCCCGAAATATTCTCCTTATTTCCGAAGTCGGTTTAAATCCACTTAATACCTAGAAACGACTTTATAATTATAATAGTTTAATCGATACATTAAATATCCAAAACAAATATATCCGTAGTATAAATACCAATATTAAATATATCAAAAGCGAGGCCAACCTCTACCAATTTAATTATAAATTTAACGAATTATTTATAACGTTTACTATTAAGCCCCGAAGTAAGCTACTACTTACTAATATCTATACTCCCCCTATTATAAACCTTTAATGCGAATTTTAATACCCTTCTATAAATTAATTTCGCTATAAAATATTAAAAAATCTAGCCCCCGCGCTATAATTAAAATTAGAGCGCAAATTTAGAATTATAAATCTACTCTATAGCAATCCCAATAAAATTCTTCTAGTAAAGCCAACTAAGTTTAGTAATAATAAAGAGTTAATCGAATACTTAGATACTAAGCTCGATAAATAAATCGATATTCTATTTAATTAAATTATATTGCAATTAATCAATATTTAAGACTTATTAGATAAGGATTATAAGAAAATTAATAATTTACTTACTAGGGAATCTACCCGTATTAGAAATATATTAACCAAATAATTAACTAATATTCGGAAAATAATCAATAAATCGAATAAATAGAACGAAGCAATATACAACTTATAGCATTATAATATTAATAGTAACTTCCAAACCGCTTTAAACGAGTAAATTAATATTTAGAAGAAGTATTTTAAATTATTATTAAATAATACTATTAAAAAGCTTACCAATTAATAAAAGGAAATAATAAAAATTATTATAAATAATATTACTAAATAAATTAATAGAGTTCGTACCGAAGTAACGAAAGAGATTTACAAAGAAATATTAAAAGGATTATCTAATAACCCTTATACTCCTCCTAACCCTATTCGAATCTAGCCGAAGGAGGACCACAGTCCTTCAATACTAATTAAACCTTCAACCCCGGCCAAATTATTAATTAAAATAAGTATTTATAAAGCTAATAATATTTTTAACACACCCTTTAAAATTATAATATATAATTAACTAACTAAAATAATTGCTAAAAATAAAGTAAAAAAGGGCAAGGCTTAAGCCTTCCAGGCCTTTATAGAAAGTATACTTAAGGAAACCCCTTATAAGGAAGCCCCTTATAAAGTACTATTTCTAATAAACCTTTTCTAAAAATATGCTTTATTTACCCGAACCGGCTAGAATATTAACAAAATTATTAAATTAAAAATAATCTCTACCCTATTTAAAATAAAAATAATTATTAATATAATATAAATTCAATCCGCACCCCCTTACGTTAATAACCCGCCTCTAATTTAATTTAATTTTAAAGGAGTATCAATACTACTTACTAAAGTTTAAATATTATATTAATTCTAAAGACCTAGGATCAACCCCTAAGCCCCATCTACTAATTCCCCTGCTAAACCTATTATTATTTTAAATAATATTCTGCCTAAACAAATATTAAGTAATACTAATACTATTTATAATAACAATAATCTACTTTACCCAAAAAATAATAAAAGAGAATTATTAAACTCTCTAAACTCCTTACGTAGCAACGGAGGGGGCGGTAACGGTCGTTTACCCTATACTCCAACTAATCGCCGCCTATATCCCTACTTAGGTAGGGGCGGTCCCTTAAACTCCCTTAGAAGAGGAGGAGGAGGCGGCCTATTGGATTTTAATAATAGACGTCGTTATAGGTTTAATTAAAATAATAATAACGAAGATTTCGAAAAAATTAAGTAAAAAGATATTGGAAGTTTCGACCCCGACGGCTATAACCCTAAAGATTAAAGCGTTATTAATAATAGTAAATATACTATGTATATTAATATTTACGCCTTCCGAAAATAAATACTATCCTTTATTACCGAAGTAAAATAGAGGTACCTAATAAATAGAATAAATAAGTAATTTATATGCTTATTCTACACCTATTTAATAAATATAATTCGTATTTAGTGGACAATAGAAGTAAATAGTAATACTAAGCTTAATTAGAAAGAAAAAAGTATCTATAAATTATTAAATTGCTTAATTAATCGTTTTTCTTTAAATTCAATTACAACTATTATAAAATTTACTAAAAATAGGTTCTATCTTTGGAACGTTATAAAGAATTATAGTACCTTTATTTACTATATTTAAAAGTAAATACGCTTCGCTAAAGTAATAGGTATTCTAATAAAAAATAATAAGAATTAGTACGGTATAATAATGTAAATTTAATTAAATATAAACCTTCGGGTAAAGTAATTTTTAAAAGTATTTATTAAAGGCGAATTGTTAATTAATTATATATAATTAATTACTACCTTGCGGGCTGTACTAATATCCGCAGCTAGGTAAAAAACGGAGATAGGCAATCGATTAAATACTAATTCCCGCTCCCGCAATAGGTTTAATAATAATTGTAATTGCAATTAGGACTATAATTGTAATTAAAGCCGGGAGTATTATTGTAAATTAAATTAAGATTGTAACTGTGATTAGAATTAAAATTATAACTGTAAATAGAATTGCAATTGTAATTGTAGCTGTGATACTTATCGTAACGAAGCTACAAATCGGATTTAAAACTGGTATTATAATCTAAACCGCAATTGTAACCTTAATTATAATAAAAAGGCGTATAATTGTACCTACTACGTAAGAGAAAGTAAGGCAAATAAAAACTCAAATTCTAAAGAAAACTATATAGAAAATATAACGGCGTATATAGTCTTAGAATTATTAAAGAAGTACTATAAGTATTCTAAGTATTTTAAAACCTAAAGAAGTAAAGAAAAATACTGAAATTGCTATAAATTGCTACTAGTAGTTAGAACCGAGAAATTTAGAACCCCGTTACCCCTAACCCCCGAATAACGAACTTACGGTTATTATAAGAAATAGTACAAATTATGTAACGTATTATTTAAATATCTTAAAAATTATTAATTAACAATAGAAGGAAGGTTAAAGGGAGAGAAACCGACCCCTATTCCCTAAATTATACTAATCCCTATTAAAATAATAGTCCTAATGAAAATCCGCGAAGCCTATACAATAATAATTACTATTAATATCAATAATAGTCCTATTTCTAATTATATTTATATAAAAGTTAATGCTAAATTAAATCTAAATAATAGTCCCGTTAAAGTATATATAAACCCTAGTACCGGTAGGACCCTAATTGGAAGGAAGTTCCTTAAAACCCTAAAATATACTATTGAAACGCGTAATGCTAAAGTAAAAGGAGTAAGAGGAAAGTCGGTACGTATTTCTAAGTAGGCTACCTTCAAAATTTATTTCAAAGGATTTAATAAAAAGGGTAACCTTATATTAATAAAATTTACGAAAGGAATATAGGTAATTAAAGAATTAGAACTAAATATTCTATTTAGTAATGATTTCTTTTATTTATACGCCGTTAATACGGACTACAAATTTAAAACTATTATATTTCAAAATTTTAATGATTTTTAAGTCAATTTTATTACGCAAATTAATTTAAAACCTTGCCTTCGTAAGGTTACAACTGTAAAAAAAACTACTATTATACCCAGCTAATCCGGATATATTCCAATTCAATATAAACCACTCCTTAAGGGACGAAGTTTTATATTAAATTCTAAGTATGTAATAGCCGCGAATATAATAGTAAATTCGAAATCCCCTTTAGTAATATTTATTAATAATACTACTAATAGTATATTAATTATTCTAAAAAAATTTTATATTGGTAGTATTACTAAAACTACTGATAGTGGTTACTTTACTCTATCGGAAGGGATAATAGCCGACCTAGCTACTATTATGCAAATAGAAATATTGTTCAACTACGAATTTAAAATCCCTACTATTAGAATATTTAATATAATTAATAATACTAACTATAATATTAAATTCTTAGAATACAAAGCGCCCCCGGGCAAATATAATTATATTAATAATATAATAAACGAAAAAATTCTAGCGGAATTCGCTATAGAATTCGAAAACGAAGATAGAATATATAAAATTACTAAAATATTGGATGGTACTATAGACGTCGAGGGATTGCCGCCTAAAGTAAATACTAAAAAATACTCTATATTAAGATTTAAAACGTCCGAGAATCTGCTTGAAAAAATCACCGATAGGGGTATCTATATATATATGCAAAACCTATTACTAATTTAGAAAATCGAATATATTATTAATAAATACCCTTTACTATAAGAAGAAGGGGGCGTTATCTTAATAAAAGAAGACGATATAATATATATACTATTAGTAGAAGGGTGGTAAAATTAATGTATTCGAATTCAATCCTACCTTCTAAATAAAAAAAACCGAGAAATATTAAATTAAGTATTTAACTTATTATATAAGTAAGGAAAAATAGATTAAATCAATCGGGCTACCTCTTTTACCTACTTAATATTTATAGTTTAACGAACGGTTAAAGGATAATAAAAAAGCTGTATTATAATAAACTTCTAAACGCTCAATAAAGTCACAATCCCGGACAATTACCTCTTACCCCTCTAATCTAAAATTATTGCTTCGCTTAGAAGCAAAGGGTATATTACTATTATTAACGCTACAGCCTTCTTCTACCAATTTAATATATAGTTATAGTACCGAAATAGATTTACCTTAATTAGCCTACGTAGATTAAAATAGCCAAACGTAGCTTTAATAAGCTACTGAAATTCACTAACATATATATAGAGATTTATAAATTAATTATTTACGGCCTTTTCTACTTTCTATTGTACCTTTATTAATAATATTATTATTTTCTTTAATACAATAGAAAATTATCTACAATATTTAAGGTAAGTATTTAATCTCTTTACCTCTAAAAATATTACTTTATCCCCAAAAAAATCGTTTATTACCTACCCTAATATAGAATTATTTAATTTCAAAATAAATATATTAGGACTATCAACTACTAACGAAAGAATAGTGGCTTTTCGGAACCTAAAATTTCTAAATACTTTAAAGTCGCTAGAGCAATATATAAATATATTAAAATTTATTCGCTACCTTATTCTATATTACGCTAACCTTATCGAACTTTTATAAGCGAAAAAAATTGTATTATTAACCGAAGGTCGAAAATCGGGAGCGATAATTATAAGTAACCCAACTAAGTGAACCAATTATTATATAAAGACTACTTTCGTACCTTCTAATATTGAAAAATAATTATTTAAGGCTATATAAAAAACTATTTACAAAGATATAAAGCTATATCACTTAAACCCAAATAAATAAATTTTCCTACAAATTAATAACTTACTAGAAAGGGGATATAGGGTTATACTATACTATTTAAAAAATAAATATATATAGATACTAAAAATTACAATTCCAGCGAATTAAATCCTCCCTATAATATTCCTCAATAAAACTCTAAGCAAAGCTAAAATAAAATATAAACCTTCTAAAATAGAAATCACTTACCTAATCTAAGCAATTAAACAATTACATATATTAATTCACTTATATAACTAGCCCGTTATTATACTTATAAATTATACTACTACTAAAAGTATTTATAAATAAACTATTCTCAATATATTATCTACAAATAAAGGAAATCGTCGGCTAATTAATACTTCTATATACCTTTCGTAATATAACCTTTAAGTATACTATATTACCGGAAAGTTTAATTTCGTACCGGATACCTTAAACCAATTACTATCTAAAGAAGATAAGGGAGGCCGTTCAAGCGAGACGCCTATTTTAAACGACATTTAATTTATAAAGGAAGAAACTTACTTTATAAGAACCGAAGCGTAAATAAACGCGAATACTAAAGTACAATTCTAGGAGGCTTATAGTAAGGATATTAAATTCAGCGCTATTATAATAGAATTAAAAGGCTACGTAAATACTACCGAAGTCGATAACATTATTTTATATACCGGCTACCCCTTTAAAATTATAGACGGACTAATATACAATATTAACCTAGCCGATAAAAAGAGGCAACTATATATCCCTAAAGATATAGTTCATATAATACTAAGCACCGCACATAATAAGAAGCATTACTTTGGTAAAAACCGTATAATCTACAACCTCAAAAACTATATAATAATTAGAAAAACTTATAAAATTAAAGAATACCTCAAACATTATTTAATATACTAATTCAACCGCACTAATAAGAAAGCAACTATCGGTAATTATTAACTAATTAATCTAGAATATACATTACCTATAAGAACCATCGCTATAAATTTCATTATAGACCTACCTAAAGTATTAGCATCCGGTACCCCTTAATACTTATTTAATTATAACTTCTTCAATACTTTAATACCAATCTCCTACTATTTATCTAAGAGATTTAAATTAATACTAAAATATTCTACTTATACTACTAAGGATTAGAGAAAAATATTAGCGAAGGATTTACTATTAAATAATTAAGGCTTCCCCTAAAGGATTATTTTGGATTAGGACTAGAAATTCACCTCCCGATTCTAAAAAGGAATATAAACTACTATAGGAACAAAACTATTAATAATAATTACCTATTACCCCCAAAGCAATAGTATAGCTAAATAATATAACTAAGATATTAAAATCGCCATCCGTTTCTATTATTTTATATACCCTAAGTCCAATTAAGTAGAAATCCTACTAAACCTTCAATAGAATATAAACAACACGTACTCAAACCTAATCAAATCGTCCCCTTACAAATAACTTTTTAGCTTCAAACCGCTCGGTCTACTAAATTTAATTACTAGTAAAAATACACTCAACATAATCTAGAATTACCCCGCTTTACGAAACAACTTAAGAGAAGACACGCAATTAGTAATAGTTTTCGCGGTAATTAAGGCAAAGAAGAAATATAATAACTATTACTAATAACGCACTTTCAACGTAGGTAATCAAATATTCCTTAAATTATATAAAGGATATTATTTATTAGAACGACCTTCCCGAAAGTTTTTTTAACAGCGTACAGGATTATTTATTATTATTAAACGAATCGGCGAACTAGTATACTAATTAAATTTACCTCCTAAAATAATAATCCATCTAATTATTTCCGTAGCCTACCTAAAACTAGCTCCCTAAGGTACAAACCCTTTCAATAGAACCTAACCGCTACCGGGTCCTATTAAGGACAATTAAAAGGATTTTAATAATAAAAATAATAAGGAATACGAAATAAACGTAATCCTAAATTACGCGGAGGATAAAAAAAACGGAAGATAGAAATATTTAATAAAATAAACTAGCTATAGCTACTATTACAATAAATATTTACCTAAAAAGGAGATAAAGAACGCTTAGGAATTAATTGTAGAATACTAAGAACGTTTAGGAGGTCTGTAAAAGGGTAAAGCTAAAAAATTAAAAAGGGTCCGCTTTAAACAAAATGAAGTAGAAGAGAGAGAGAGGTTATCCGTACTAGTAGTACTTACTTATAGTAAGAATTTAAAACTAAAGAAGAATTAAATAAGGGCATTCACACATATATATTAATAGAACCACTAAGGATAGTAGTATTTTATTTTGGCGGCCGGGATTTAATACCGGAATAGTATCGCTAGTATCATTATATATTAAATCACCTAACTGGATAGCCCAATCGGTCGGGTTCAATTGAAGGAACCGCTCCCACGGGAGCCCGCCCACGGATGTGGGTCTATAGATTAGATAAGGCTTGCGTGCCTTTAAGGTCAATCGACCGCACGCAAGCTTCCTACTCTAATCCTTTCCTAGATCATCACTTTACACATATTCAATCAAGACACATATTGTTACAACGTTTAAATACCCTCTCAACGGTATTAACTATAAATTTATAGGAATTAAAATTAAATAGTTCATCCGTTACTATTTAATTAAATATTAAGCTTCGGCCTACAATAGGAATTTCTCTTACTAAATAGAAGTTCCTAGATCCGGTTATTAGAGATAATCTTTATTATAAGATAGGTATAGGGTTTAATAGTATATGCCTGTATTAAGAGGAGTTGGGGGGAGTAGATAGGTTTAAAGTTCTTTAAAGATTTAAAGGGATTAGGGATTGATTAATTCTTTTTATTTAAATAGGTATTTGTATTAAACTTATAGGTAATTTTAGGCTACTTAGTAGGCTAATACTTTTTAGAATTAATAGAATTTTATTTTTTAATAATAGTTCGAAAGTTCTTATATTCCTAAACGGTAGAGGAATTTGTAATTATATATAATTTATTAGAATATTAAGAGAAAGAGCGTTAACTCCCTTAGAAGGGTTAAATATAGTTAGTATTAAACTACGGCGTATTTAATTATTAATAGTTAATTAAATAAAGGTACTCCGCTTCCTAATTAATTAAAAATTTAAGGGTAATAATATTACTAAATAAGATGAAGCTAGAGTAGAAGACGGTTAATTTATTATTTTAAAGCTTTATAAATAAATTATAATTTATTAAGGTAGAATTAAAATTAATTATATAAAAGAATCCGTAGGCGGAGGTAAATAAATATTATTAAATAAAGAAGTTAATTTTTTAACCTCTTTTTATTCTACTATAGAAGTAGGAAAGGAAAATATAAATAATAAAGAGTTAGAGGACGAAGAATTATTTTTACTACTTCCTTTAATAGGTTTTATAAATATATATTAGAATAGAAGAAGGTTAATAAGGGTATTAGGGTTATTATATAATTAGTATTGAAAGAGGATCTTTATACTTCTTAATCCTTATATACAGCTATTATTATTCTAAATAATATAATTCCTTAACTATATAAAACGCTAGGGCTTTCTTTTAGTACTATATATACATTTATTTTATTAGGATAAGAAGCTATTTAATTTTTAGTCGATTATATATAATACTTTAAATTTAAATTTGCGAGGTGGACCGTTGGGGTATTATTACTTTATTTGTAAAGTATTATAGATTATTCTCTAATATTGCTATACTATAATATTTTCTTTTTATTCTTAATTAAATACTGTATATTCCTTCTATATTGTATTCTATTTCTAGGTCTTTGGTTAAAGTATTTAGAAGTTTAGATTATATTCTACTAATTTTATTTTTACAATTTCTACTATTATTAATTTATAAATCTAATTAGACTTTTAAGTAATAAATTCAATTTATCGAATAATAAAGCCTAAATTAAACTTTAATACTCCCTAAATATTGAATTTTTAAAATAATAAGATTAAAGCTATCTTTATATTCTATAGTATAGAGTTTTTAAAATTAGAATTATAATAGTCCTATTAACCTACTAATTAATTGAAAATAGTTACCGAAAAATAGTAGTTCTTAAGGTAGAGAAGGATTATCTAAAACTTTTTTTTTTATAAGTAATATAATATTATTCGGATTAATTAAATATTTTAAAGTCTTACTATTGAATTAAATATATTTATTTAGTATAAAGATTATTTAGGCCCCCTTTCTAATTACCTATAAAAGTAGAGTAATTAGATTATTAATATAAGTAAAGGTATACTTATTAATACTATACTAAAGGTTAACTAAATATACTATAAATTGTTTCCAATTATAAAAACCTACCTTCTTCAATAGGAAAGCGCCTACTTAATTAAACTATAAGTAAAAATAAAAGAGCTTATCGAATAGTATATCGGATTTTAATTCCCTATAAAGTAATACGAGGTTATATTACTAGTCTAGTTAAATTCTACTTAGTATAAGATAATCTAGAAGTATATATCCGTTCTTTAAATTTAAATTTCGAGGGGGGCTAAGGTATACTTCGCAATATAGGAGTTCATTCTCATATTTTAGGACCCAATTATATAATTAATTTTTTTTTATAATATTCAACTATATTTTAATCCTTTATAATAAATTAGGAAAGGATCCCTAATAATCCTAAACATACTTATTAATAAAGCTTTGGAATATAGTTAATATTAATTTAGGCGCTTTATTCGTATTAGGTCGATATATTTGATTGATAAGTGGTTAATTAAGCGTAAGTTTGATAGCTTCTTTAATCTATACCTATTAAAAGTTTAATAATAGTATAATTACCCGTTTATTAAAGTAATTAATTATTGGTACCCTACTATAATCGTATGAAAGTTGAATATTATAAGTAATAATAAACTACTAAGGTTATTTATTATTAGTATTACCGGATTTAATTATATAATTTTAATTTGAAATAATTTAAAACCTTTTACCCTTAGCTTTAGTAGATCTACTTGTATTATTATTATTAAAAATAACTTTAGCCTTATTATTAGAAAAAATATAGTTATTGGAAAATATAATAATAATATAATATTTTAAGTAAGTATCTAATTTATATTTAGTAGGAAGGAAGGGTTAAATTGATGTTTAAATTATACTAAATTGAATTTAGAAGAGGAGTAAAAGATATAGGTCGCGTTGGATT